>NC_081555.1:149726004-149801004 GCF_963082655.1 Stomoxys calcitrans | reverse complement strand
ACGATAGACGGACGGACATGGCTAGATCGAATTAAAATGTCATGACTATGACATGACATGGGGTCTTAGACTTATATTTCGAGGTGTTACAAACGGAATGACGAAAATATCCAAATATGGTCTGATTTTTGCCCATTCAATAACTTAACCAGCGTGCATCAAAAAGAAGTATCTGTGCCAAATTTCAGCTCAATATCTCAATTTCTGAAGGTTCTAGAGGGATTACAACAGATGGACGGACAGACAGATAGACGGACAGACACGCGGACATTGTTATGTTGTCTTAGAATTTTACGACGATCTGAAATATATATACTGTGTAGGGTTTGAAAATTGATATTTCGTTGTGTTGCAAACGGAATGACTAAATGAATATGCCCCCTATCCTGTGGTGGTGGGTATAAAAATATTGATAATCTGGGCACCAGCTTTAAAATATATTAAAAGAACAAACTTTTGTCAAAAAGCCATTTTAGCATGCAGCAACGCAAATCGCTCCACTGAGTACTTTTTCCTCCACAATACATGAAAGGAAGGTAAAGTCCTCCACTTCCCTCTCCTTCATCTCCCATCAAACTTAAATGTTATTTAAACAGTTTTTATTTACATAACCTCCCCTATGGCTATGATTTTAACTCCTTAGCTTGCTTGTAGGTAGCATTAATTTATGTGTATTAATTTAAAAACTGCAAATTGGAAAATATCCGAAGCAATGTTCAAGCAAAAACGTTTTGAGCCTTTTTTTCTGCCTACTTGAATTTGTGTTTGGATAACTTTTCATGATAGTATTAACTTTATTGTTGTATGGCCCATTTGGGACATTTAACAAATCTTTGGATTGCCAACTAGGCACAAGATGGCATTTGCATGCAACAAGTTTTGTTGCTACATTTGTTATGCCCCCGGAGATGTGACTTTTGAAAGTTTCATTAAAACAAAGTTTTTGAACAGCAAATGCATACCAAACTAGTAATGGTAGTGAGGGTTATGGAAGGAAATATGGTCTAGTTGTGACAAACAGTGTTAAGTGTAGAATCAATTTTCCAACACTTCCAGGATCTTTAGGAAGATTTCTTTTTGAAGCGAGAGAAAGAGTTGGAAATTTGTAATCACGAAAACATGCGAAAAAGCGTCCAGTTTAATTGTATGGTATTAATATGCCTGGTATGGATCATATTTTATTCACGTTTCGGGAACTCTTATACAAGTAACAGTTTCAGCGAAATCAAGCAATAAATCCGCTTTTAATGGGATCAAGACCCTAAATTGGAAAATCGCTCTATACGGCAGCTATATCTATATAGTCTGAAATGGATCATATTTAAATCGTATGTCGGGCGGCTTTAAAAAACTCACCATTTCAAATTTCAAAGAAATCGGGTAACAAATAAAGCTTTTATGTTCTTAAGATCCTTAATCGACAGATCGGTCTTTAAGGCAGCTATATCTGAATAAAGACCTAACTGAACCATATTTAAGTCGGATATTGGGAGCCTTTAATGAACTCACTATTTTAAATTTTAACGCAATCGGGTAATAAATAAAGCTTTAATGGGCTCAGATCCTTAACCGGTAGATCGGTCTATATGGCGGCTATATCTAAATATCGTCCGATCATGTCCATATTTGGGTCAGATTGTAGAAGGCGGGTCGAATGTCGAGAGGCTTAAAATTACTTACTGTTTTTAATTTCAGCGAAATTGGGTAATAAATAAAGCTTTTATGGGCTTTTGACCATTTCTCGTCAGATCGATCTATACGGCAGCCATATCCAAATATGGTTTATGGATTGTAAATGGGCCAAATCGGTCCATGTTTTGATATAGCAGCCATATAAACCGATCTAGAGTCTTGACTTCTTGAGCCTCCAGAGGGCGCAATTCTCGTCTGACTTGACTGAAAGTTTGCACGTAGTGTTTTGGTATCACTTCCAACAACTGTGCCAAGTATCATCTTATCGGTTCATAATCTGGTATAGCTGTCATATAAACCGATCTTGGGTCTTGACTTATTGGGCGTCTAGAGGGCACAATTCTCGTTCGATTTGGTTGAAAGTTTGCACGTAGTGTTTTGGTATCACTTCCAACAGCTAGAACCAAGTATGATTCAAATCGGTTAATAATCTGGTATAGCTGTCATATAAACCAATCTTGGATCTTGAGCCAATAGAGCGCACAATTCTCATCCGATTTGGCTGAAATTTTGCATGAGGTGTTTTGTTATGACTTCCAATAAGTATGGTGTAAATCGATGTAGATCCTGATATAGCTCCCATATAAACCGATCTGGGATTTTGAATTCTTGAGCCTCTAGAGTACGCAATTCTCATCCGATTGGGCAGAAATTTTGTACAACGGCTTCTCTCATGACCTTCAACATACGTGTTCAAAATGTTCTGAATCGATCAATAGCTTAATACAGCTCCCATATAAATCGATCCCCCGATTTTGCTTCTTGAGCCCCTACAAGGCGCAATTCTTATCCGAATGAACTGAAATATTACGCAATGACTTCTACAATGTTCAGCATTTATTTATGGTCCGAATCGGACTATAACTTGATATAGCTCCAATTGCATAACAATTCTTATTCAATATTCTTCGTTTGCCTAAAAGGAGATACCGCGCATAGAACTCGACAAATGCGATCCATGGTGAAGGGTATATAAGATTCGGCCCGGACGAACTTAGCACGCTCTCACTTGTTCAAATTTTCAATTAATTTCTATATTTAGTACACAGATGTTTAACTCCTGAAGCATAAACTTGAGGTCCATCGTAGGGGTCTTCGAAATCGCATTCTCTTTATATTGGATGAGATAAAATATGCTTTAATTGAATTTACTTAAGCATCATATTTAAAAATTTTTAAGATTTGATAAAAAAAAATTTATTGAATCAATTTACTTTTATCAAAAATAACAAAATTTACAACCTCGATTTTTAGATTCATTTAAAACATTTATTGAATTAATTACATTTTTCATTGAAAATGGCAAAATTTTAAGCACGACTGTAATTGAAAAAGAAGAAGGCATTAAGTTCCGCCGGGCCGAACTTTGGAAACCCACCACATCGGGCATATATGTAAACCAATTCTTGTCATAATCTGGTGAAAAATGCATAATATATGTTCCCATATCAGCTTTATCGAAATATGATCCGATTTGGAACAGAATCTCACACGGATATTGATAAGTCTAATAAATACAAGTCATTGTTCAATATTGTAGAACAAATTATTGGTCTTTTTGGTAGCCATATCCAAATCCGATTCGATCTGAGCCAAATTGAAGAAGAATGTTGAAGGGCCTAACTTAACACACTGTCCCAAATTTCGGCAAAATCGGACAATATATGCGTCTTTTTTGGGCCCAAAACCTGAACATAGCCAACGGTCTCAAATTTCGGCGAGATCGGATAATAAATTCGCCTTTTATGGACTTAAAACCTTAAATCGAGAGATCGGTCTATATGGCAGCTATATCCAAATCTGGACCGATCAAGGCATAATTGAAGAAAGATGTCAAGTGTCCTAACACAACTCACTGTCCCAAATTTCGGAGACATCGGACAATAAATGCCCCTTCTATGAGCCAAAAACCTTAAATCGGGAGATCGGTCTATATGGCAGCTACATTCAATTCTGGACCGATCAGGGCTAAATTGATCAAGGATATCATAGGGTCTAACACAACTCACTCACTGTCTCAAATTTCGGCGAAATCGGATAATAAATGCGCCTTTTATGGTCCCAAAACCTTAAACCGAGGATCGGTCTATATGGCAGCTATATCCAAATCTGAACTGACCTAACACAACTCACTGTCCCCAATATTGGTAAAATCGGCCCATAGATGCGCTTTCTATGGGCCCAAGACCTTGAATCGAGAGATCGGTCTATATGGCGGCTTTATCCAAATCTGGGCCTATATGAGCCAAATTAAAGAAGGATGCAGAGGAATCTAGCACAATTCTTTGTCCCAAGTTTCAGCAAAATCGGATAATATATGTGGCGTTTACGGGTCTTAGACTCATAATCGTCAGAGTGGTCTTAATCGGGGCTATATCAAGATATAGTCCGATATAGCCCAACCCACTGTCTCAAATTTTGCAAATATCGGACAATGAATGGGCCTTTTATGGGCCTAAGACCCTAAATCGGCGGTTCGGTCTATATGGGTGTTATATCCAAATCTGGACTGACTTGGGTTAAATTGAAGTTCGTTATCGAATGGCCGAACACAACTCACTGTTCCAAATTTCAGCAAAATCGGATAATAAATGTAGCTTTTATGTGCCTCAGACCCAAAATCGGTGGATCGGTCTATGTGGCAGCTATATCCAAATCTGCGCCGATATGAGCCAAATTAAAGAAGGATGCAGAGGGATCTAACAAAACTTTTTGTCCCAAATTTCAGCAAAATCGGATAATATATGCGGCTTTTATGGGCCTAAGACCCTTAATCGGCGGATCGATCTATATGGGGGCTATATCAAGATATATTCCGATATAGCCCATCTTTGAAATTAACCTGCTTGTGGACAAAAAAGAATATGTGCAAAGTTTCAGTTCAATATCTCCATTTTTAAAGACTGTAGCGTGATTTCAGCAGACAGACGGACGGACAGACGGGCGGACATGGCTAGATCGTCTTAGATGTTTACGCTGATCGGAAATGGATATTTCAATGTGTTGCAAGCGATGTGTTATACCCCCATCCTTCGGTGGTGGGTATAAAAATGATTAAATCAATTAATTTTTTAATCGTAAATGATTTTGTCTTCAGTTAAATTTTTAATTGGCAACTTTTTTTTCTGTGTAAATACCGATTTTTGGATATATTGGCTTTAAACAAGATTTCGCTGAAATTTTGAACATACTCAATGTCAATGCCGAACTTGGCCCAGATCGGGACATATATTGATATAGGTGCTAAGGGTCCATAAATGGTGCATTTTTCACCGGCTTTTGATGAAATTTGGCACAGTGGCACCTTTTCATAAAAAGCAGTTGCGTAAACGGTGACATAGGTCTTAGAATTTATAGGACATTTGTCGCTGGATTCATAAAATCGGGGCGTCTGTTCGGAAGATTGTTTTTCTATTTCAATGCCAATGTTGTTGTTGTGACAGTGTGTTGTGTTCTATCTTTTGTCTCCTTGATTCTGTTGAATATCCAAATCCAGCAATAAGGCGGGATGTGTCCAGAAGGAATTTGGGTTTGAGTCGAATGAGTCCGGCTAGGCAGTTAAACACGTGACGTGTTGTCCCAGGTTACAATCGGGACATAAATCCTACAGGTTGGCATCAATCCTTGCTCCGTAGGAGTTGAGGCGGCTACATCTGCATCATAATTGAGCCAGCATTACTCTGTTTTGACGGGGAAGGTCGATTCCTTTAGGTGCAATGGGAGGTGGTCGTTCTCCAAGGACCACATTCACCTGATAGCTATTCACCGCATCTGCTACACTTTGCATGGCTAAGATTCAGACATAGCTCCCATAGCATTTACCCAATTTCACTTCTAGAACCTTTGTCAGCGGTCGAACTTAATGCAATTTTACATGATTACAAAATCTATTTGATTGACCATTTTGTGCTTGTGATTGATTTGACACTTGTTGCTGATTTTTTAGAAATTCACTACTAACCTTAGGGAAAATTTAAATTAAATTGTAGATGTATTTTTAATAGTTCAATAATAAAACAAGCAAACGATTAGAAGATGCCCTGGCTACTTGCATGACGTAGACCAACCTTCACCTTCAATCAAATCCACATGCGATTCCCTGCCTAATGAATATTTCAATCTCAAAATAAACAGCAATTAACACAAGACTAACTTCTCTGTTGGTTGTTTATCTAGAAATAAAGTTCAGAAAAAAAGACATAATTGTTTAAAAACATTTTGATTTTCTGATGCAAAACCTTAAAAATAACAAATCATAGAGACCGGAAGCAATTATTTCCTTATTCACACATACACACACACAAGAAAACTAAATAAACACCCACAGACATAGAGCCATTCATATGGTCCCTGAGATATAAAGACAGAGAGAGGGAGAGAGAGAGAGAGAGAGAGAGAGGGAGACCGACAGACAGATGAAGGCAAATGAAGATTGCAATTTGTATGCAAAGAAACTCTTGTGGCTTGTTGAAAGTATTTCAAACTTTGCCACTCGCTTACTGCCTATAAAAAGTCTCACATTGATTTAAACAACACCAAGATCCAAGACCATTTGGGAAAATTGTTTCCATGCTGCAAGTATGTACTTTAAGTGCTTATGTTTATACAGCTTTACTGGGAGATATTTATCAATATTTGCTCAAGTTAGACACAACTCAAAGTCCTAGAGATGGCCAATTGCAAGGCGATGTGTGTACGCAATGATTTTTCAAGCTATTGAATGTTGATTGGTATCTAGAGGACGAACATAAGAAAGGGAATACATTCATCGAGTGTAAGGCAATGGGGAATAGATTTATATTAGAAGTTAAATTTTTGAAATTCCAGTTGACCTTAGAACATTTGGTGGTCTAAAATCAGACATTTTGACAAATATTTAATAAAAATATTAAAAAAATTAGGATGACATTTTTTAAAATAATAACTCGAAAAAATTTTCGAAAAACCAGTAATGAAAGGCAAAAGTCGGGCAGAGCCGGCTATATACAACACAACAAGTAAAAAGACGTTAAGTTCGGCCGGACCGAACTTTGGAAACCAACCACCACTTCGGCTATATATGTTAACCACCTTTCGTCAAAATCCGGTGAAAATTGCATACCTTATGTCCCATAGCAGTTATAGCGAAATATGTTTCCATTTGGGCCAAATACTAATAAGTACAAGTCATTGTTCAACTGTGTATAACAAAATATTGGTCTTTTTAGTAGCTATATCTACAAATAAACTGATCTTAACCACAAACGACACGGATGTCGAAAAGCCTAACATAAGTCAGTGTGTCAAATTTCAGGGAAATCGGATTATAAATGCGCCTTTTATGGGCCCAAAACCTTAAATCGAAAGATCGGTCTATATGGCAGCTATATTCAAATCTGGACCTATCTGGGCCAAATTGAAGAAGGACGTCGAAGAGCCGAACACAACTCACTGTCCCGAATTTGAGCAAAATCGGACAATAAATGCGCCATTTATCGCCCTAAAACCTAAAACAGAGAGATCGGTCTATATGGCAGCTATATCCAAATCTGGACCGATTTGTGCCATATTGCAGAAGTATGTCAAGGGGTTTAACTTAACTCACTGTGCCTAATTTCGGCGACATCGGATAAACATTACGCCTTTTATGGGCCCAAAACCTTAAATCGAGAGATCGGTCTAAATGGCAGCTATATTCAAATCTGGACCGATCTGGGCTAAATTGAAGAAGGACGTCGAAGAGCCTAACACAACTCACTGTCCCGAATTTCAGCAAAATCGGATAATAAATGCGCCAATTATCGCCCCAAAACCTAAAACCGAGAGATCGGTCATTATGGCACTTATATCCAAATCTGGACCGATTTGTGCCATATTGCAGAAGTATATCAAGGGGCTTAACTTAACTCACTGTCCCAAATTTCGGCGACAACGGATAATAATTACGCCTTTTATAGGCCCAAAACTTTAAATCGAGAGATCGGTCTAAATGGCAGCTATATCCAAATCTGGACCGATTTGTGCCATATTGCAGAAGTATGTCAAGGGGCTTAACCTAACTCACTGTCCCAAATTTCGGCGACAACGGATAATAATTACGCCTTTTATGGGCCCAAAACCTTAAATCGAGAGATCGGTCTAAATGGCAGCTATATTCAAATCTGGACCGATCTAGGCCAAATTGAAGAAGGACGTCAAAGAGCCTAATACAACTCACTGTCCCGAATTTCAGCAAAATCGGATAATAAATGTGGCTTTTATGGGCCTAAGACCGTAAATTGGAGGATCGGTCTATATGGCAGCTATATCCAAATCTGGACCGATCAGGACCAAATTCAAGAAAGATGTTGAAGGGCCTAAGACAACGCAATGTCCCAAATTTCGGCGACATCGGATAATAATTATGCCTTTTATGGGCCTAAGACCCTAAATCGGAGGATCGGTCTATATGGCAGCTATATCCAAATCTGGACCGATCTAGGCCAAATTGACGAAGGCTGTCGAAGGGCCCAACGCAACTCACTGTGCCAAATTTCAGCAAAGTCAGATAATAAATGTGGCTTTTATGGGCCTAAGACCCTAAATCGGCGGATCGGTCTATATGGGGGCTATATCAAGATATAGTCCGATATAACCCATCTCGAACTTAACCTGCTTATGGACAAAAAAAAGTATCTGTGCAAAGTTTCAGCTCAATATCTCTATTTTTAAAGACTGTAACGTGATTTCAACAGACAGACGGACAGACGGGCGGACATGTCTAGATCGTCTTAGATTTTTACGCGGATCAGGAATATATATACTTGACAGGGTCGGAAATGGATATTTCGATGTGTTGCAAACGGAATGAAAAAATTAATATTCTCTTGCGATAGGACCTACATTTTAGCTACTACAACCTTAAAAGGCCGTATCGGATAAAAAATGTATAAGGGACCTTTATCTAAAACGAAGGACAATATTGGATAATAGATGCTGTTTGGGACTTAGCAAGAAAGTGAGGAGCAAAGCAATCGCCTGACAGCCAAAAATTTCCCTATACAAGATACTGATTCTGCCCGTGCTGTATGGCTCCGAAGCATGGGTACTTGAGAAAGCAGATGAGGAAGTATTTGAAGAGTTTGAGAGACAATCCTTCGTAAAATATATGGACCAGTTTGAGTTAATGGATAATAGAGGCGTCCTATGAACCACAAGCTGTATGAGCTATATGACGATGACAGCATAGTTACACGCATCAAACTATAACCATTGGCTGGGTCATGTTGTCAGAATGGTTGAAGAAACTCCAGCAAAAAAGTCTTTTGAAGGCGACCAAAAAAGAAAACGCTAAAAGGGGAAGACCAAAACTAAGATGGAGTGGCCAAATGGAGAGCGTCATCTCGAAACTGGCTGGCAGAAATTGGAGAAGAAGCTCGGAAGTTAGAGCGCTTGGGCATCTATTCTACGTTCGGCTAGAGGAATAAATTTACTGGGCCGTTAAACTCAACACCTCACCCTAAATTGTTTTGTTAATATTCGACCAACAGCATGCTACCATGCTATCAATTGCCGTTACGATTTTGCATAAGTGAGCCCGTAGTCTTATGTGTCCCGTTATGATACCAAAGTCTATACTGCCCTCTCTCTTACTTCCTTCAGTAATAGCTTCATATTATCACGATACACATCTCCCCATAGGATTTTCGTCGTATCTACCGTTTCACTATTTCGCAGTGCACATAGTTCGTCGCCCACGGACTGTGTCAAACAGAAAGGTTTCGGGTTAACCAAGTTTATTGACGGCAGCTCTCTGGTCTTCACTGCGAAATTGTTCGCTCTTTCATTTCCCCTTACTCCGTCATAGCAAGGCACCCAAACGATGCGGATCGTGGCATATTCAAATAAGGCTTTAATCCCCTTTTTACACTCCAAGACTGCTCGTGACCTTGAGGATCTCTTTCTTCCAGCCATTCTAGCTCCGACGTGGGAGCCTTTGTTGGAAAGTCTTAGCGTTGCACAAAGTTAGACGATATCGATATCCGACAAGGTCAAATACTTAGGTGTGATCTTGGATAGGAAACTAAATTGGAAGTGTCACATTCAGGAATGTGCTGAGAAGGCTCACAGATGTTGGGCACAATGTAGACGGACCGTAGGCTCGAAATGGGGCCTGAATACGAGGATAATCCACAAGCTCTACAGAGGCGTGATTACACCAATACTTAGTTACGCAACAGTAGTTTGGTGGACTATCAAGCAGCCACTGCGGCTATGAGACTTAAGGCGATAGGAGAATGGATTAAGTGGACCATCGCGGTATTATCGAGGCGACGATAGGAAACCTGGAAGGAAGGGAAAAGGTTTCCGATCGGATACCTGAGATGAACCTTTAAGTTGAGTGCGAGACACTGCTGCCAGCGGCACAGTCTTGGATTGACGGAACCCTAGCATTGCCATCTGAAAGATTATGTTACACGCCTGGACCAAAGCTAGAGGACAGAGTGAGTCTGGGGATCTACAATGAGAACCCGGGGACTGAGATCTGTTTTAGACTGCCTGACCATAATACGGTCATGTAGGCGGAGATCCGGGCGATCACGGAATGCGTGAGGTGGTGTGGTTCTAACCCGAGAACGTCGAGTGTGATCATCTTTACGGACAGTAAACTGCCATTTTAACGCCACCGTAGCGCAGAGGTTAGCATGTCCGTCTATGACGCTGAACGCCTGGGTTCGAATCCTGGCGAGAACATCAGAAAAAATTGTCAACGGTGGTTTTCCCCTCCTAATTCTGGCAACATTTGTGAGTGAGGTAGTATGCCATGTAAAGCTTCTCTCCAAAGAGATGTCGCACTGTGGCACGCCGTTCGAACTCGGCTATAAAATGGAGGCCCCTTATCACTGTGCTTAAAACTTGAATCGGACTGCACTCATTGATATGTGAGAAGTTTGCCCCTATTCCTTAGTGGAAAGTTCATGGGCAAAATTTTGCATTTGCAAACTGCCATAAGGGCAATAACAACCAGGAGGGTAAGGTCACAAACAGTCTTGCAGTTTAAGAAGGAGATTAACGCCTTCTCTGAGAATGGCAAAATCCGCTTGGTTTGGGTGACGGGCCTTATCGGAGTGAGGGGGAATTAAAGGGCAGACGATTTAGCTCTGAAGGCCAGTCAATAAACTTGATTAACCCGAAGCCTTTCGAGCCGACCTAATCCGAGTTAAGGGCGTGGGCGATGAATGCGCATGCAACCCTGTAGAATAGCAAAACGGTCGCTGGGTCGGCGAAAATCCTATGGGGGGATCCAGATCGTGAGAAGACGAGGTTATTACTGATAGCTATTGGTATCAAAACGGGACACATAGGACTACGAGCTCACTTATGTAAAATAGGTGCGGCAAGTGATGGCATGCGTAGGGCATGCGGGGAAGATGATGAGACGTTGAAGCATTTCCTTTGTCGTTTCCCGGCTTTACTGATACTGGCACCTAGGGGGGAACACAATACCAGACATGAACCAACTTAGGGTCGTGGCATGGAAAACAATTAAGGATTTTGTAAGTAGCTCAGAATTCCTATCTTAAATTTTCTTTTTCGAAGTTACTTGTTATATATATTTAGAGAGCACAACAAGCCGTTTACTGGTTTAGGTGTATGTCCATAGTTGTATGAGCCGGATTAAGATCCTCACCTTCCTCTCAACCTAACCTAACCTATAATATCTTATACCGCAGTGGCGGTATAGGGTATTATTTAAGCAAAGAAAATTAATTTCTGTAAAACAAAGTTTTGCGGAAATTTACTATGAAAAGCCACATTCGAAGAGGATTTTCAATATTTTCATGAATTTTTTAACATTTTAAGAATTTTTTAGGAACAAAAATTTCAAGGGAACCACAAATACTAAAAAAAAAGTTGGCATAAAAAGTATTCCCTACTTTCCATACCACCCTCGACAACCTTAATATTCATTATCGGCCTTTCCTGACTTTGATTCCATTGTGTGGTGTTCCATACCTCAATGGCATTTAATAAAAGACTTAGAAACATCATCTCAGATTAAATCTGTGTGAATTTGTTGGAACACAAAACCACTCGTGTACTAAAACAAATGAACAGAGAAGTCCTTACAAATTGTGGCAAATTGCATGCATATTCATCAAAAGCAGATTGAATGATTTCCAAGTGTCAGTGTGCATGAATAAATGTTGAATACATTCAGAAAAACATTCAATCATACATGGGTAGCAATCAGTATGAAATATGCAATACATCAATGAATTATGAATGAATGCAATTTGCATTATTAGATAGAATTTTGTTCAATTTTAAATGCATCATAGTCGTGCTTCAGAAGGGGAGAGAGGAAAACGAGGAAATTGGGAATTGGACAGATTTCACTTTCGGTATACTCTTTAGGCATCAAAAACTTAAAGTTTCTAAAATCTGAAATATACTCTGAAGAGTTGAGCTTTCTTTGTATGTTCCATGTAGACTCAAAATAGCTGAAATGGAATTTTCTGTAATTTGTACATCACCCCGCTGGGATTAGAATGGAATGGCCACCACAAAAATGATTCTGATACTCTCGCCAGGATTAGAATCCTGCCGTTCAGCGTAGGCGGATATGCAAACTTCTGGGCCATTGTGGCCTCCTCGGTGATGGGTGGACGGATTTAAGCGTAATTTTGTTAGCTTTTGGAAAGCCAAAAATACGCAAGCAACCTGGGGGCACATCTCACCCAAACGGACAACAATTGAGACAATTTGGGCATCAAATAAATGAAATTTTTAAGAAGAATGACCCGGGCCCGCTCCGCTGCGCCTTCTTTTACTTTATATGGAACAAAATTTACTAGCAATATTTATTTTCAAAGATCTTTTAGTGGAATACCATGCTAACTTGACTAAGAGTTTAACAATATAAGTTACTTTATCTCAATCCAAAATGATCTTTATCGGTCTACGAATTTAAGTTTGGATGTAAGGTGTACTCCATTCTTAAAATACTTCATTTCAGCCCGATATTCTCATGATGTCTGATTTAGTGGTGTTTTTGGGGGAGATGTGGTCCCCCCCATTTGAGCCACATATTGACATGGTCGAACAATTTTTTCCCTTTGAGGGTGTTTTGGGAAAGGGGTGATGCCCTAAATACATCCTCCTACATTTGGATATAAAATTTGTATTCTACTCCCAAATACCTTTATCTGAGCTCCATATTGCGATGGTCAGTAAAAATTGCTGTTTGTGGGGTATTTTGTTAAAGGGGTACACCCCCAGAAAATTGGTCCCGAAAATGGGTATCAATTCTAGCTCTACCCCCAATAACTTTCATTTAAGCTCCACATTGACATTGGTCGGTAAATATGCCCGATTAAGGGGTGTTTTGGGGTATTGGCCCTAAAAACTATGAATATTTAGTTTCACTCTCTTTAAGACCCAAATTGTCTTGGTGAGCAAATACGTCCTATTTGGGGGTTGTTATGGTGGTGGGACGTCCGCTAGACAGTTGGCTCCTAATGTTGATATCAGATACGTGGTCTACTCCCACATACCTTTAATTTGAGCCCCATATTTCCATAGTCGGCAAACATGACCGGCTTGGGGATGTTTTGGGCGATGGGCGGCCACTCAGTGAGTTGGCCTTGAAAATATATATCGGATTCGTGTTCCACTTTAAAAACCTTCTTATTTGAGCCTCATATTGCAATAGTCAGCAAATACTTCCTATTTGGGTGGTGTTGTAGGGGTGCGGTGGCCCCATAGACACTTTTCCCGAATATTGATATCAAATTCGTGCTTTACTCCCAATGACCTTTCATTTGAGCCCCATATTGCTATGGTTGTAAATTTGTCCCCTTTGGGGGATGTTTTTGGGGACAGGCGGCCCCCAAACACTTGGTCACATATTTGGATATCAGATTCGAATTCTACACTAAAATACCATTTATTCAAGCCCCGTATTCCCATGGTCAGTAAATAAGTCCTGTTTGGGGGATGTTTTGGGAAAGGGGTGGACCCCCAGAAACGTGGTCCCACATTTGGATATCAGATTCGTATTCTACTCGCAAATACCTTTCATTTGAGTCCCATATTGCCATGGTCGGTAATTATGTCCGATTTACGAGTGTTTTGGGGGTTGGGGTGGTCCCCTTAACACTTGATGGTCTAAATGTATGTTTGGTAGGTTTTAGGGTGGGGCCGCTAGGTACCCCATCCGAAATTTGAATACCAAATTTTTATGTTTAGGGTAGTATATGAGAGCACACACAATTTCGCTTAAATAACACCACCCATCTCCGATCTCCGATCTGGCGTTTCTGAAAATTTGGGTAAGGGGGAGGGTCCGCCCCCCATTTAGATATTTAGATATCAAACAAGTAAGAAGGCGTTAAGTTCGGCCGGGCCGAACTTTGGATACCCACCACCTCGGGTATATATGCAAACCACATTTCGTCAAAATCCAGTGAAAAATGCATACCTAATGCCCCATAGCAGCTCTATAGATATCATCCGATTTAGACCAAATGCTTATAAGTACAAGTCATTGTTCAACCGAGAGATCGGGCTATATGGCAGCTATATCCAAATCTGTACCGATCTGAGCCAAATTGAAGACAAATATCGAAGGGCCTAGCACAAGTCATTGTCCCAAATTTCGGCGACATCGGACAATAAATGCGCTTTTTATGGGCCCAAAACCTTAAATCGAGTGATCGGTCTATATGGCAGCTATATCCAAAATTGAACCGATCAGGGCCAAATAGAAGAAAGATGTCGAAGGGCCTAAGGCAAATCACTGTCCCAAATTTCAGCAAAATCGGATAATAAATGTGGCTTTTATGGGCCTAAGACCATAAATCGGAGGATCGGTCTATATGGCAACTATATCCAAATTTGGACCGATCTAGACCAAGTTGACGAAGGATGTCGAAGGGCTCAACGCAACTCACTGTCCCAAATTTCAGCAAAATCGGATAATAAATGTGGCTTTTATGGGCCTAAGACCATACATCGGAGGATCGGTCTATATGGCAGCTATATCCTAATCTGGACCGATCTGGGCCAAATTGACGAAGAATGTTGAAGGGCCTAACACACCTCACTGTACTAAATTTCAGCAAAATCGGATAATAAATGTGGCATTTATGGGCCTAAGACCATAAATCGGAGGATCGGTCTATATGGCAGCTATATCCAAATCTGAACCGATCTGCGCCAAATTGAAGAAGAATGTTGAAGGGCCTAACACACCTCACGGTACCAAATTTCATCCAAATCGGATATAAAATGTGGCTTTTATGGGCTTATGACCCTAAATCTGAGGATCGGTCTATATGGCAGCTATATCCAAATTTGGACCGATCTGAACCAAATTGACGAAGGATGTCGAAGGGCCCAACGCAACTCACTGTGCCAAATTTCAGCAAAATCGGATAATAAATGTGGCTTATATGGGCCTAAGACCCTAAATCGGCGGATCGGTCTATATGGGGGCTATATCAAGATATAGTCCGATATAGCCCATCTTCGAACTTAACCTGGTTATGGACAAAAAAAGAATCTGTGCAAAATTTCAGCGCAATATCTCAATTTTTAAAGACTGTAGCGTGATTTCAACAGACAGAGGACAGACGGACGGACATGTCTAGATCGTCTTAGATTTTTACGCTGATCAAGAATATATATACTTTATAGGGTCGGAAATGGATATTTCGATGTGTTGCAAACGGAATGACAAAATGAATATACCCCCATCCTTCGGTGGTGGGTATAAAAATATAGTACCCTATTTTCACCACGGTGTCATTATGCACCAACTGTGTAAATTTCAAGAAAATCGGTTCAGCCGTTTCTAAGTCCATAAGGAACACACAAACAAACAAACAAACAAACAAACACAAATTGATTTTTATATATAAGATACTTCTAGGAACCGAACAAGAATGATAGAGATAGGAGTTTACATGGAAGCTATATCAGGTTCTTGACCGATTTAGACCGTACTTAGCACGGTTGTTGGAAGTCATAATCAAACACTACATGCAAAATTTAAGCCAAATGGGACAAACATTGCGGCTTGTAGGGCCTCAAGAAGCCAAATTGGGAGATTGGTTTATATGGGAGCTATATCAGGTTATAGACCGATTGAGACCGTACTTGGCTCATTTTTTAAAAGTTATTACGGCTTCCAGTGGCTCAAAAAGTCAAAACGGGAGAAAGGTTGATATGTGAGCTATATCTAAATCCGATATAATCCATTTGCAATCCCCAGCAACCTACATCAAAGTATCTGTGCAAAATTTCATCCGGCTAGTTTTACACGTTCGACCTCTGTCGTGATTTCGACAGATGGATGGACGGACGGGCGAAAATGACAAGATCGAATTAGAATATCGAGACGATCTGGAATATATATACTTGATGGGATCCCAGATCAATATTTCAAGGTGTTACAAACAGAATGACTAGATTAGTATACCCCCATCCTATGGTGGTGGTTATAAAAAGATTATGGAAAGTATATATTCAGTGGTGTTTTTAAACAGCCACTGAGACACACATTTACATATGTGTTCTATTTTTATACCCTCCACAATAGGATGGGGGTTATACTAATTTCGTCATTCAGTTAGTAACTACTCGAAATATTCGTCTGAGACCCCATAAAGTATATATATTCTTGATCGTCGTGACATTTGATGTCTGTCCGTTCGTCCGTTTGTCCGTCCGTCTGTCTGTCAAAAGCACGCTTACCTATGAATACTTCTTATTAGTGTAGGTCGGTTGGGTTTGTAAATGGGCCATATCGGTCCATGCTTTGATATAGCTGCCATATAAACCGATCTTGGGTCTTGATTTCTTGAGCCTCTAGAGTGCGCAATTCTTATCCGATTGGAATGAAATTTTGCATGACGTGTTTTGTTATGATATCCAACAACTGTGCCAAGTATGGTTCAAATCGGTCCATAACCTGATACAGCTGCCATATAAACCGATCTTGGGTCTTGACTTCTTGAGCCTCTAGAGGGCGCATTCAACAACTGTGCCAAGTATAGTTCAAATCGGTCCATGTTTTGATATAGCTGTCATATAAACCTCTCTGGGGACTTGACTTCTTCAGCTTCTAGAGGGCGCAATTCCTATCCGATTTGGCTGAAATTTTGCGTGACTTATTTTATTATGACTTTCAACAACTGTGCCAAATAAGGTCCAAATCCTGATATAGCTGCCATATAAGACGATCTGGGATCTTGACTTCTTCAGCCTCTAGAGGTCGCAATTATTATCGGGTTTGCCTGAAATTTTGTATGACGGATCCTCTCATGACCATTAACATACGTGTTTGTTATGGTCTGAATCGGTCTATAGCCTGATACAGCTTTCATATAAATTGATCTCTCTATTTTACTTTTTGAGCCCCCAAAGGGCGCAATTCTTATTCAAATTGGCTGACATTTTGCACAGGTCTCCAACATATAATTTTATTGTAATAATAATAGCAGAGCAAATCTTTTCCTTAAATCTTTTTTTGCCTAGGAAGAGATGACGGGAAAAGAACTCGACAAATGCGATCCATTGTGGAGGGTATATAAGATTCGGCCCGGCCGAACTTAGCACGCCTTTACTTGTTTGATATCGGAAGGACGGCGGACCCTTCCAATTATCCCAAAAACTGCCCACAAATAAAAGTGGACCGATCGAAATAATATTGGACTTAAATGAAAAGTATTCCGGAGTAGACTACGAATTTCATATTTAAAATTGGGTCCAAGTTTACTAGGGGGACGCCCCAACCCTAAAACCTCCTAAAATAGATGTATAGGACGATCATGCAAATGTGGGACTCAAATGAATGGTATTCGGGAGTAGATTACGAATATGGCCATGAAGGAGGAATAGGCTTTACAATTTATTGATATCGGCAGTTGGCCGACCCTCCCCCGTTACCCCAGAAACACCACACAAAATCAAAAGTGAACCGATAAGGCCAATATGGGTATCAAATAAAAGGTATTGGAGATTATAATACGAATGTAGTATTAACATTTGAGTCTAAGCACACAGCCCCAAAACTCTTTTAAACAGATATATTCGACGTTAATGTCAATATGAGATTCAAATGAAAAGTTTTCAGCAGTAGGTTATAAATATGGCACAAAAAATTCAATTCAAGTAATGGGAGGTCCCCCACCCCCAAATACCGTCCGTCTGTCTGTCGAAAGCACGCTAACTTTCGAATGAGTAAGGCTAGCAGCTTGAAATTTTGCACAAATACTTTTTATTAGTGTAGGTCGGTTGGGATTGTAAATGAGCCAAATCGGCTCATGTTTTGATATAGCTGTCATATAAACCGATCTCGGGTCTTGACTTCTGGAGCCTCTAGAGGGCGCAATTCTCATCCGGTTTAGCTGAAATTTTGTACATCGGCTTCTCTCATGACCTTCAACATACGAGTCTTATATGGTCTGAATTGATCAATAGCTTGAAACAGCTCTCATATAAATCGACCTCCCGATTTTGCTTTTTGAGCCCCTACAAGGCGCAATTCTTGTCTGAGTGAACTGAAATATTACACTATGACTTCTTCAATGATCAGCATTCATTTATGGTCCGAATTGGACTATAACTTGATAGAGCTCCAATAGCATAACAGTTCTTATTCAATATTCTTTGTTTGCCGAAAAAGAGATACCGCGCATAGAACTCGATAAATCCATGGTGTTGGGTATCCAAAGTTCGGCCCGGCCTAACTTCACACATTTTTACTTGTTTTCCCGTGTTTATTTAACTTCTCTTAACCTTTCGTATAACCATTAGCCTTATTTCAACTCTTCCCAACATTTAGGTATCAATTAGCTTAACAAAATTACCGCCTAAACACTTCATGGTTTATAGGCTAAATGTTTACTACAAATTAATGCATGTTTTCACTAAGTAAACAAATCTAATTATGCAAATAGGTTTGTAATTAAAACATCTGTGTATCATATTGCATTAATAAATTCACATTTAATTTACATATTCCACACAAATGTCAATAAAACCCACATTCGGCTGTGTTGATGTGCATGGAGCCAACCAAAAACCTAACCGAACCAAAGAGAAACATCATTGAAAAGCCAAAAATTTAATGTTGCATTTTGAATTCAACCGCTGTGCAAGTTTCAATGATTGCCAGCCAAATTGCAGGGTTGAGCATGTATTGTGAGATAGGGTGAAGGCATTCATGCTGGTGTCATTTCAAAATATTTCACTTAAATATCCATTTGCAACAAGTTAAACACATTTCAAATAATTATTTAACTATTTAACCCAAATGCATATTTTATGAGCATAAATATGCAAAATCTTTTTATGCAGTGCCCTATGTTAGCCTCCCACAGAGCACTCCCCTCAGTGCAATGATTCATCTTGTTCAGCCTCAAACTAGGGGACAATTTTGCGCCCCCTCTCATGCCTTGTCGAATATGAAAGCGGAATATTTGAATGTGGCAAAAAGTTCTGCAAATTCATAATGCATGACACCACTCACTAAAAATGTACGATAGTTAATTAAACAAAACTAAAAACTACTACAAGTGTGTGTGTGTGTGTGTGTTTGGGTGGGTGTGTTCATTCGCGCTCATCACCATCATCATCATCATCATCACCGTCGTGGCTATATAAATTTCCTTTTTTTTAAGACTTGCACTGAATGCAAATTAGACCACCACCACCACAACCACACGAAAAAAGCAGCGGAACAGTTTTGAGATGGAAAAAAAAGAAAATCGAGGCTTGTTTTTCGTGCAACATCTATTATATGAAGCCATTTTAATGACGGTGTCGACAATTATGTGATGATAAGTACCTCTTATGGAGGGGCGGAATTTTTGTCGCATAAACAGCATCTATTATCATATAATTATGCGAAATCTAGAAGTATATTAAAAAAGTTCAACGACATCAAATGCATGCTTTTTTCATTTGAATTTTGAGTGTTAAATTAAAGTTTAGCAAAATTTAAGTGCTTTAAATTAAACTAAATTTAAAGAAGAAGTAAAAATGTGCCAAACTTTGCGTAGCCACCACTATGGCTAAATTACCATCCTCTTTTATAACAACTCCACTACCATATCCATGGTAATATGCAAATGGGGGCCTGGATCATATTTGATTCAGGTTCCGAGAAGTCTTAAAAAGTTTCAGTGAAATCCGGTAACAAACCCACTATTTGTGGAATTAAGGCCTTAAGTTGAAAGATCGGTCTATATGGCAGCCATATCTAAATATAGTCTGATCTGGACCATATACTGGTCGGATGACGAGAGGATTAATACAAGCCGCTGTGTCAAATTCCAGCGAAATCGGGTAATAAATGCAGCTTTTATTCACTATCCCGAATTTCGGCGACATATGGCAATAAATGCGCCTTTTATGGCCCCAAAACCTAAAACCGAGAGATCGGTCTATATGGCAGCTATAACCAAATCTCCACCGATCCGGGCCAAATTAAAGAAGAATGTGGAAGGGACTAACACAACTCACTGTCCTAAATTTCAGCAAAATCGGACAATAAATGTGCCTTTTTGGCCCCAAAACCTAAAACCGAGAGATCGGTCTATATGGCAGCTATATCCAAATCTGAACCTATCGGTGCCATATTGCAGAAGTATGTCTTAACTTAACTCACTGTCTCAAATTTCAGCAAAATCGGATAATAAATGTGGCTTTTATGGGCCCAAGACCCTAAATCGGCGGTTCGATCTATATGGCAGCTGTAACCAAATCTGAACCGATCCGGGCCAAATTGATCAAGGATGTCAAAGGGCCTAAGACAACTTACTGTTCCAAATTTCAGCAAAATCGGATAATAAATGTGGCTTTTATGGGCCAAAGACCCTAAATCGAAGGATCGGTCTATATGGCAGCTATATCTAAATCAGGACCGATCTCGGTCAAATTGACGAAGTATGTCGAAGAGCCCAACACAACTCACTGTCCCAAATTTCAGCAAAATCGGATAATAAATGTGGCTTTTATGGGCCCAAGACCCTAAATCGGCGGTTCGATCTATATGGCAGCTGTAACCAAATCTGAACCGATCCGGGCCAAATTGATCAAGGATGTCAAAGGGCCTAAGACAACTTACTGTTCCAAATTTCAGCAAAATCGGATAATAAATGTGGCTTTTATGGGCCCAAAACTTTAATTCGAGAGATCGGTCTATATGGCAACTATATCCAAATCTAGACCGATCTGAGCTAAATTGTCGAGTGGCCTAATACAACTCACTGTTCCAAATTTCAGCAAAATCGGATAATGAATGTGGGTTTTATGGGCCTAAGACCCTAAATCTGAGGATCGGTCTATATGGCAGCTATATCCAAATCTAAACCGATCCGGACCAAATTGACCAAGGATGTCAAAGGGCTTAAGACACTGTCCCAAATTTCAGCAAAAGCAAATAATAAATGTGGCTTTTATGGGCCCTAATCCCTAAATCGGAAGACCGGTCTATATAGCAGTTATAACCAAATCTGAACCGATCCGGGCCAAATTGACCAAGGATGTCAAAGGGCTTAAGACAACTCACTGTCCCAAATTTCAGCAAAATCAGATAATAAATGTGGCTTTTATGGGCCCAAGACCCTAAATCGGAGGATCGGTCTATATGGCAGCTATAACCAAATCTGGACCGATCCGGACCAAATTAACGAAGGGTGTCTAAGAGCCTACCATAACTCTCTTTCACAAATTTCAGCAAAATCGGATAATAAATGTGGCTTTTATAGGCCCAAGACCCTAAATCGGAGGATCGGTCTATATGGCAGCTATATCCAAATCTGGACTAATCGGGGCCAAATTTGGGAAAAATGTCGACTTGGGTAACACAACTCACTTTCCCAAATTTCAGCAAAATCGGATAATAAATGTGGCTTTTATGGGCCTAAGACCCTAAATCGGCGGATCGGTCTATATGGGGGCTATATCAAGATATAGTCCGATATAGCCCATCTTCGGACATAACCTGCTTATGGCCAAAAAAAAGAATATGTGCAAAATTTCAGCTCAATATCTCTATTTTTAAAGACTGTAGCGTGATTTCAATAGACAGACGGACGGACGGACAAACAGACGGACGAACAGACAGACGAACAGACGGACGGACAGACGGGCGGACAGACGGACGGACAGACAGACGGACAGACAGACGGAAGGGCAGACGGACGGACAGACAGACGGACGGACAGACGAACAGACAGACAGACGGACGGACAGACGGACGAACGGACACACCAACAGACGGACGGACAGAAGGACGGACAGACGGACGAACAGTCGGACGGACGGTCAGACGGACGGACAGACAGACGGACGGACAGACGGACGGACAGACGGACGGACAGACGGACGGACAGACGGACGGACAGACGGACGGACAGACGGACGGACAGACGGACGGACAGACGGACGGACAGACGGACGGACAGACGGACGGACAGACGGACGGACAGACGGACGGACAGACGGACTGACAGACGGACTGACAGACGGACTGACAGACGGACAGACGGACGGACGGACAGACGGACTGACAGACGGACGGACAGACGGACAGACGGACGGACGGACGGACTGACAGACGGACGGACGGATATGGCTAGATCGTCTTAGAGTTTTACGCTGATTAATGAATGATAAAAACGGAATGTGAAGTCTGACATAAGTCTGAGAAAAATTTTGATTTTTACCTTAGCCATATGGTCTGGTAAATTTTTTTGCTCAGTACAACCTCTAAAATCAGAAACGCGAAAGGCCACTTAAGATGTTTAAATAGTCCCGCCCTAATGTACATGTAGACCGGTATGAACTATATTCCCTGTTTCAAATTTTAAGGCTCCCAAGCCAAATATGGCTCGGATAGCGGGGGTCTTCGTTGATAACAAATGCAACTTTATTGGGCTTAAGACCCTAATTCGGCAGATTATTCTATATGTCAGATATATCCAAATATGGTCCGATTTGGCCCATTCAAGAAATTAATCTGTGTATGAAAGAAGTGCGGCTTTATGCCAAATTCCAACTCAATATCTCAATTTTTGAAGATTATGGAGTAATTACAACAGACGGACAGACACACGGGCATCGATAATTAAATCACGGGCATCGAATTTTACGATGATCTTTGAAGGATCGGAACGATTATATGAATATTTCTCCTATTCTATGGTGGTGGGTATACAAAGAATTACAACAATGACTGAAGTATTTTTGTTTTTATTGACCTTTCAGGTAAGTAAGTTTCTCTGGCGCACTCTGTATATGCGAAGTGGTGGGTATCCAGAGTTCGACCCGGCCGAACTTAACGCATTTTTTGCTTGTTAAAGACTGTAGCGCGATTTTAAAAGATAGGCGGATAGACAGACATGGCTAGGAGGTCTTCGATTTTTATAACGTCCAAAAATATTTATACCTTGTATGTAGGGTCAAAACTGGATATTTCGCCGCGGTGCAAGCTGAAAGACGAAACGACCATACCCCCCATCACTCGGTAGTGGATATAAACACTTTTGAAAACTTGGTTTTAATTAATTCAATAACTCTTGAAAAGCCTTCTTGTCCTCCGTGCTGCTCTTTGATATAGTTTTGCCTATTCCTCCAAAGCTTCCTTCAAAAATTTAAAAATTTTCAACAATTTTGTTACTACCACAAATATGATGGCATATCATTTTTGCGAGGCATCATTAATTTTCCACAAACATTTTTGACAAACCCAAACATATTGGGGACATAATATAAACCAACAAAATATGTGCCATCTCATCTTCATCAAAGCCCTGCCATTACATTTTTGGTTTTTCTGTTTCTATGGTCTCTTGGGTGATATCCTGCTGAGGGGCTTACATCGATATTAGAACAAATATTAGAAAAATGTTGACATAATGATGAGTCATGGCGTTGAACATGAACAAGCGACATGGTTATTAGGAGAGAAACAAAATTGTCAACTTTTCAATAAATGTTGCCACTCATTCGTTGGCGTTGTCCAACAACAGAGATCACATTGCTGCGCTGGGCTATAACCAAAGGCACTATCAAGAAAAATAACTCGTTTTTTTTTTGTTTTGTTCTTTCATTTTGATCTGATGGTTTGCTTTCTACTTGATTCCATGATACATATATTTTGTTGCTGTTGTTGTTGCTTCGTTCGGTTTGGTTGATATATTAGAAAATATTTGAAATTCATTTCTTTATGTTTCATTAAAAGCAACACTACAAGAACAATATCGCAGGATATGAAAAGGACATGCAAGGAAGGAAGGATGGGAGAAGGGGGCAAGATTGCAATGACTGTGGTAACAACGCCAAAAACAATGTCCAAAAGCGCTATCAAGAGCAATAACATATTTATGTCAAACCTCAATCATAGTATGCCGGAGAACAAACTGGGTACATAGTATCAAACCACATGAAGACCAGCAAACAAAGCGAAGTGGGAAAAATGGCAGAGCGATTATAAATGCAAACAAGTAAAACATCAGGCAGTGCAGTGACGGGAAAGTCAATGCAGCCTAAGAACAGGGAGCAGACAATGAGAACATCACCCACTCCCAAGAAGCCCGTCTAGTGGAGGACCAATGATTGAGGTCATCCAGATAAACCTCCACCAGAGCGAGACAGCTACTCAAGCTCTAATAGAGAAAATCAGTAAGGGAAAGATTCGTATTGTCTTAGTTCAGGAGCCATAGACGACCCGGAACAAAGTTTGTGGACTGAACCATATCAACTACTAACTATTATACCCCCCACCATAGGATGGGGGTATACTAGTTTCGTCATTCTGTTTGTAACTACTCGAAATATTCGTTTGAAAGCCCATAAAGTATGAATCCGTCTGTCCGTCCTTCTCTCTGTCGAAAACACGCTAACTTTCGAAGGAGTAAAGCTAGCCGCTTGAAATTTTGCTCAAATACTTCTTATTAGTGTAGGCCGGTTGGGATTGTAAATGGGCCATATCGGTCCATGTTTTGATATAGCTGCCATATAAACCGATCTTGGGTCTTGACTACTTGAGCCTCTAGAGGGCGCAATTCTTATCCGATTGGAATGACATTTTGCACGAAGTGTTTTGCTATGACTTCCAACAATTGTGCTGAATTGGATTCATATCGGTCAATAACCTGATATAGCTGTCATATAAACCGATCTTGGGTCTTGACTTCTTCAACCTCTAGAGGGCGCAATTCTTATCCGATTGTAATGAAATTTTGCACGAAGTGTTTTGCTATGACTTCCAACAATTGTGCTGAATTAGGTTTAAATCGGTCAATAACCCGATATAGCTGCTATATAAACCGATCTTGGGTCTTGACTTCTTGAGCCTCTAGAGGGTGCAATTCTTATCCGATTGGAATGAAATTTTGCACGAACTATTTTGTTATGATATTCAACAACTGTGTCAAGTATGGTTCAAATCGGTTTATAACCTGATATAGCTGCCATATAGACCGATCTCTCGGTTTTAGGTTTTGAGCCCATAAAGGGCGCATTTATTGTCCGAATTCGACGCAATTGGAACAGTGAGTTGTGTTAGGCCCTTCGATATCCTTCTTCAATTTGAGATCTAGATCGGTCCAGATTTGGATATAGCTGCCATATAGAACGATCTCTCGATTTAAGGTTTTGGACACTTAATAGGCACATTAATAATACGATATCGCTTAAATTTGACACAGTGATGGCTTTTCGACATCCGTGTCGTATATGGTTCAGATCGGTCTATATTTGGATATAGCAACCAAAAATACCAATATTGTGTTCTACAAAATTCAACAATGACTTGTACTAAATAGACCGATCACTCAATGATAGTCCCGAATTTGGTCCAAATCGGTCCATATTTCGATATAGCTGCTGTGGGGATTTATGCCCCCATTGCATTTTCACCGGATTATGACGAAAGGTGATTTACATATATACCCAAGGTGGTGGGAATCCAGCCCGGCCGAGTTTAACGCCTTTTTACTTATTAAGGTCCATTAAAGCCTCGTTTGTTTCTTGATTTCGAAGCAAGTTCGAGCAGTGAGTTGGGTTTGGAACCTCGACATCCGTGTCTAATATGGACTGCATCGGTCTATATTTGGATACAGCTGCCATACGAATATATACCGTTCTCCCAAACTAACATCTAGGGGCCATAAAAGAAGCATGTACTACCCGATTTCGCTGAAAATAGGTACAACGAAGGGTGCTAAGCCTCGCGACATTCGAAACGAGTAAACTCTAAATGGGATTATATTTGTATATAGCTGTCATTAATGCATATGTAACGTCATATCAAGCTGACGTACAATGTAACGCCCGTAGTCACAAAACTTAATGTGGATTTAAAGTAGTTTCATTTGACAGATTTCCATTATAGAACTGTCGAATAAACCTATTTTAGGGCTTCCTTAAGAGTTGCGACTAAGACCATAAGTATTTTGTCTTATTGTGTTTAATTGCTACCACAATGTTTGCTGGGTTCTTGCAGTAAAGTTGCTGGCTATAGGATCCACTATATTTGTTGTTTCTTTTTCTTCGATGAATCTTTGTTGTGTTTTACACTTCTCGGGTCGTAGTAGATGCGTCCATTCTTTGCTCTCCTTCACTCTCTATCTCTCTCCCTCTCTCTCTTGCTCACTCTCCATTTTAATTTCCGCATAACAATGCAAAGTTATTAAAATTTTTCCTACAGTTTATTCTTATGCGAGTTTTTTTGTAAGCTTTTTGTATCTAGCATAGCAAACACACACACACACGGATATTTCTTACACACTTCCGAACTATTGCAAAAAAGAGTGAGGGGAGTTGTAACCATTTTCATACTGTTACTGTTGTTGTTTGCCATTGTGTTTATTCTCTTTGGCTGTTATTGTTTTGGGTTTTATTATTGGTGTTGAGTCTTGGTGTGTGTCTGTGTGTGTGTGTTTAAAAGATGTTATTGATGGCCTTGTGCCTCTGGGGAATAAAATTTTTCGGAAAAATATTAATCAGAATCAGAAAATTGTGATTTTGCAATAAATATAAATTCAGTGAATATTAAAAAAAAAAAACAATAATAAGAAGGCTGTGTGCATTACAGTAAATATATTTTATCTTATATATAACAATTAAGAGCGTGCTAAGTTCGGCCGGGCCGAATCTTATATACCCTCCACCATGGATCGCATCTGTCGAGTTCTTTTCGCAGACTCTCTTTTTAGGCAAACAAAGAATAATGAATATGGACGGAGTTGGAGGAGCTATATCAAGTTATAGTCCGATTCGGGGCTCAAGAAGCAAAATCGGGGGATCGGTTTTTATGGGCGATGTGTTAAGCTATAGATCGATTTAGACTCTATTGCACACGTATATTGAAGGCCATGGAAGAAGCCGTTGTACAAAATTTATGCCAAATCGGATGAGAATTACGCTCTTAAGAACTCAAGATCCCAGATCGGTTTATATGGCAGCTATATCAGAGTATGGACCGATTTGGAAGTGATACCAAAACACCATGTGCGAAATTACAGCCAAATCGGATAGGAATTGCGCCTTCTAAAAGCTCAAGAAGTCAAGACCCAAGATCGGTTTAAAGGGCAGCTATATCAGGTTATAAACCGATTTGAACCATACTTGACACAGTTCTTAGATATCACAACAAAATACTTCGTGCAAAATTGCATTCTAATCGGATTAGAATTGCGCCATCTAGAGGCTCAAGAAGTCAAGACCCAAGATCGGTTAATATGACAGCTATATCAGGTTATTGACCGATTTAAACCATACTAGGCGCGGTTGTTGAATGTCATAACAAAACACGTTGTGCGAAATTTCATTCCAATCGTATAAGAATTGCGTCCTCTAGAGGCTCAAGAAGTCAAGACCCAAGATCGGTAAATACGGCAGATATATCAGGTTATGAACCGATTTGAACCATACTTAGCACATTAGTTGAATATCATTGCAAAATACTTCGTGCAAAATTTCATTCCAATTGGATTAGAATTGCGCCCTCTAGAGGCTCAAGAAGTCAAGACCCAAGATCGGTTTATATGACAGATATATCAGGTTATAAACCGATTTGAATCATACTTGACACAGTTGTTGGATATCATAACAAAATACTTCGTGCAAAATTTCATTCCAATCGGATTAGAATTGCGCCATCTAGAGGCTCAAGAAGTCAAGACCCAAGATCGGTTAATATGACAGCTATATCAGGTTATGGACCGATTTAAACCTTACTAGGCGCAGTTTTTGAATATCATAACAAAACACGTTGTGCAAAATTTCATTCCAATCGGTTTAGAATTGCGCCCTCTAGAGGCTCAAGGAGTCAAGACCCAAGATCGGCTTATATGGCAGCTATATCAAAACATGGACCGATTTGGGCCATTTACAATTCCAACCGACCTACACTAATAAAAAGTATTTGTGCAAAATTTCAAGCGGCTAGCTTTACTCCTTCGAAAGTTAGCGTGCTTTCGACTAACAGACGGACGGACATGGCTAGTTCGACTTAAAATGTCACGACGATCAAAAATATATATATACTTTATGGGGTCTTAGACGCATATTTCGAGGTGTTACAAACAGAATGACGAAATTAGTATACCCCCATCCTATGGTGGAGGGTATAAAAATTAGTTTGTGTTTGTAGGTTAGTTTGTTTGTTTTGTATTCCTTATAGACTCAAAAACGGCTGACCCGATTTTCTTGAAATTTTCACAGATGGTGCAAATTGATCCAATAGTGAAAAAAGGGTACTATATTTTTTGATATATGAAGGGGGGGCGGACCCTTCCTCTTACCCTAATTTTCAGAAACGCCAGATCTCAGAGATGGGTGGTGCGATTTAAGCCAAATTTTTTGTGCTCTCTTATAGCAACCTAAAAACAAAAATTTCGTGTTCAAATTTCGGATGGGATACCTAGGGGGGCCGCCCCACCCCCGAAACTTACCAAATATATATATATAAACCAATCACGGCAATATGGGACTCAAATGAAAGCTATTTAAGATTAGAAAACATATCTGATATCTAACTGTCGGACAAAGTGTTTGGGAGACCTCCCCAACACCTAAAACATCCCAAAATCGGACATTTTTACCGACCATGACAATATGGGATTCAAATGAAAGGTATTTACGAGTAGAATACTAATATGATATCAAAATGTGTGACCAAGTGTTGGGGGGGGGGGGCGTCCCTCCCTAAAAACACCCCCCCACAGTATTTATTTACTGAACATCGCAATATAAGGCTGAAGTAGAAGGTATTTTAGTGTAGACTACGAATATGATATCCATATGTGGAACCAAGTGTTTTGGGGGCCACTCCTCCCAAATACACCCCCAAAGTTCAAAAATTTACTAGCATAGCAATATGGGGCTTAAATGAAAGGTCTTTGGAAGTTCCCCACGAATCTGATATCAATATTCAGGAAAAAGTTTCAATGGGCCCAACCCACCCCTTAACACCACCCAAATAGGAAGTATTTGCTGACCATTGCAATATGGCGCTTCAATAAGAGGTCCTTTAGAGTAGAATACGAGGCTTATATATATTTTCAGAGAAAGTCACCGAATGACCGCCCCATACCCCTGAACACCATTCCCACCAACCCACCCCTTAGCACTACCCAAATAGGAAGTATTTGCTGACCATTGCAATATAGGGCTTCAATGAGAGGTACATTAGAGTAGAATACGAAGCTGATATGTATTTTCAGAGAAAGTCACTGAATGGCCGGCCATTCCCCAGAACACCATTCCCCCCATGTTTGCCGACTATACACATATGGGACGCAAATGAAAGGTATTTTGGAGTAGACCACGAATCTGATATTAACATTCGGGACCAACTGTCTAGCGGACGTCTCGGCCCCATAACAACCCCCAAATAGAACGTATTTGCTCACTATGGCAATTTGGGTCTCAAAGAGAGTGGAGCTCTCCACAAAGCAGACATATTTGCTGACTTTAGCAATAAGGGGCTTAAATGAAAGATATTTGAGATTAGAAAACGAATTTGATATCCAATTTTGAGTCCATTGGCAATATGGGATTCAAATAAATGATATTGAGAGTAAAGCACGATGCTGATTTATTTCAAAGCCGCTCCCCAAAACACACCTAAATCGGACATATTTACCGACCAGGTCAATTGATACCCATTTCACGAAATTTATACCCATTTCAGGGACAAATTTTCTGGGGGTCTATTCCTTCCCAAAAACACCCCACAAACAGCAATTATTTATTGACCATCGTAATATGGGGCACAAGAAAAGGTATTTAGGAGGAGAATACGAATCTGATATCCAAATGTGGGAAAATGTATTTAGAGCACCGCCTCTTCCCCAAGAGTACAAATTTACCCACTAAATGAAAGGTATTTGGGATAAGAAAACAAATATGATAACCAATATTGGGGCCAAGTGATTGGCGTACGCCTCATACACATAAACTTCCTTCTAACCAATGGCAATATGGGGTTAAAATAAATGGTATTTGAGAAAAGAGCACGATGTGGATATTTTTTTTTCAGGGCCAAGTGTCTGGGGACATTATTGGATTGGAATTTGTTTTTTTGATTTTCTAATACGTCCTACTGTTCTAGCCCCGAATCGTATACAGCATGCATATTGTTTATGTTTTTGTCCTCTCTCAACAATTTTTTGCTTTTGTTGCTATTGTCTCTTGAATAAAATGAATGTATTTTCACATTTCCAAGTCTTACACTGACTCGTTGTTGTTTCACACCCAAGTCACATTGTTGTACTTGTGGTTGCGGTATTATTCAAGTTGCTGTTTTTGCCTTTGTCCTTTGTATGCGTTTGTCCTCTCTGTATTTCGTTTAGATGGAGTAGGGAACAAACAATTCATCACAGCATTCTTGGCATATTAGGCAATGCAGTTGTAAAGCATTTTCCCAACAAAATGAAATGTTCTGCTCCGTTCGGGTTGGCTTGGTCTAGTGTGTTCTTTGCTATTGCCGGCTTGTGGTCAGTTGCACCAAAAGCGGCGGCACCAAAGTAAAACCAAAAAAAAAAAAAAAACAAATATTTGTAGAAAACCCCCGAAAAATATGCATTATTTGTTTTATGGGTCAGTGAATGTTTATTCGAAAATTAAATTAATTTATTTTAAATTCCTAAAAGAAGTGGCAAAGAATCTAGTGATGGACGTAGGAAATGGACAATTAACGAACAATTTCAAGCTTGACAGAAAAAAATTTCTATGCCTTTGTGGGATAGATATAAAAAGCAAAAAATTAGAAAATTCTACGAAATCCATCAAAAATCGAAATTTCTCTTTGCAAACTTAAAATTGGCTGTATTTCCTTAACTGTGCGTCCAAGAGGGAAATGGGCTTTACTTCGCGACTCCTTTAAAAAATTAAAAATTTCTTTGAAAATCCATTAAATATTGAAATTTCTCTTTGCAAACTTAAAATCGCTGTATCTCCCTAACTATGCGTCCTAGAGGAAAATGGACCTTAATTCGTGACTCCATTAAAAAATTAAAAATTTCTTTGAAAATCCATTACATATCGAAAATTCACTTGGAAAACTTAAAATGGCCTTAATTCGTGAGTCCATTAAAAAATTAAAAATTTGTTTGAAAATCCAATATAAATGGAAATTTCACTTGGAAAACTTAAAATGGCTGTATCTCCTTAACTATGCGTCCTAGAGGGAAATGGGCCCTAATTCGTGACTCCATTAAAAAATTAAAAATTTCTTTGAAAATCTATTAAATATCGAAATTTTAGTTGGAAAACTTAAAATGGCTGTATCTCCTTACTATGCGTCCTAGAGGGAAACTGGCCTTAATTCGTGACTCCATTAAAAAATTAAAAATTTCTTTGAAAATCCATTAAATATCGATATTTCACATGGAAAACTTAAAATGGCTGTATCTCCATAACTATGCGTCCTAGAGGGAAACGGGCCTTAATTCGTGACTCCATTGAAAAATTAAAAATTTCTTTGAAAATCCATTAAATATCGAAATTTCACTTGGAAAACTTAAATGGCTGTATCTCCTTAACTATGCGTCCTAGAGCGAAATGGGCCTTTATTCGTAACTCCACTAAAAATTAAAAATTTCTTTGAATATCTATTGTATAACGAAATTTCACTTGGAAAACTTAAAATGGCTGTATCTCCTTAACTATGCGTCCTAGAGGGAAACGGGCCTTAACTCTTGACTCCATTAAAAAATTAAAAATTTGAAAATCCATTAAATATCGAAATTTCACTTGGAAAACTTAAAATGGCTGTATCTCCTTAACTATGCGTCCTAGAGGGAAACGGGCCTGAATTCGTGACTCCATTAAAAAATTAAAAATTTCTTTGAAAATCCATTAAATAGCGAAATTTCACTTAAAATGGCTGTATCTCCTTAACTATGCGTTCTAGAGGGAAACGGGCCTTAATTCGTGACTCCATTAAAAAATTAAAAATTTCTTTGAAAATCCATTAAATAGCGAAATTTCACTTAAAATGGCTGTATTTCCTAAACTATGCGTCCTAGAGGGAAACGGGCCTTAATTCGTGACTCAATTAAAAAAATAAAAATTTAGTTTGAAAATCAATTAAATATCGAAATTTCACTTGGAAAACTTACAATGGCTGTATCTCCTTAACTATGCGTCCTAGAGGGAAACGGGCCTTAATTCGTGACTCCATTAAAAAATTAAAAATTTCTTTGAAAATCCATTAAATATTGAAATTTCACTTGGAAAACTTAAAATGGCTGTATCTCCTTAACTATGCGTCCTAGAGGGAAACGGGCCTTATTTCCTGACTCCATTAAAAAATTAAAAATTTCTTTGAAAATCCATTAAATAGCGAAATTTCACTTAAAATGGCTGTATTTCCTAAACTATGCGTCCTAGAGGGAAACGGGCCTTAATTCGTGACTCCATTAAAAAAATAAAAATTTAGTTTGAAAATCAATTAAATATCGAAATTTCACTTGGAAAACTTACAATGGCTGTATCTCCTTAACTATGCGTCCTAGAGGGAAACGGGCCTTAATTCGTGACTCCATTAAAAAATTAAAAATTTCTTTGAAAATCCATTAAATATTGAAATTTCACTTGGAAAACTTAAAATGGCTGTATCTCCTTAACTATGCGTCCTAGAGGGAAACGGGCCTGAATTCGTGACTCCATTAAAAAATTAAAAATTTCTTTGAAAATCCATTAAATAGCGAAATTTCACTTAAAATGGCTGTATCTCCTTAACTATGCGTTCTAGAGGGAAACGGGCCTTAATTCGTGACTCCATTAAAAAATTAAAAATTTCTTTGAAAATCCATTAAATAGCGAAATTTCACTTAAAATGGCTGTATCTCCTTAACTATGCGTTCTAGAGGGAAACGGGCCTTAATTCGTGACTCCATTAAAAAATTAAAAATTTCTTTGAAAATCCATTAAATAGCGAAATTTCACTTAAAATGGCTGTATTTCCTAAACTATGCGTCCTAGAGGGAAACGGGCCTTAATTCGTGACTCCATTAAAAAAATAAAAATTTAGTTTGAAAATCAATTAAATATCGAAATTTCACTTGGAAAACTTAAAATGGCTGTATTTCCTAAACTATGCGTCCTAGAGGGAAACGGGCCTTAATTCGTGACTCCATTAAAAAAAAATTCTTTGAAAATCCATTAAATATCGAAATTTCACTTGGAAAACTTAAAATGGCTGTATCGCCTTAACTATGTGTCCTAGAGGGAAACGGGCCTTAATTCGTGACTCCATTAAAAAAATTAAAAATTTCTTTGAAAATCCAATATAAATCAAAATTTCACTTGGAAAACTTAAAAAGGCTGTAGCTCCTTAACTATGCGTCCTAGAGGGAAACGGGCCTTAATTCGTGACTCCATTAAAAAAATTAAAAATTTCTTTGAAAATCCAATATAAATCAAAATTTCACTTGGAAAACTTAAAATGGCTGTATCTCCTTAACTATGCGTCCTAGAGGGAAACGGGCCTTAATTCGTGACTCCATTAAAAAATTAAAAATTTCTTTGAAAATCCATTAAATATCGAAATTTCACTTGGAAAACTTAAAATGGCTGTAGCTCCTTAACTATGCGCCCTAGATGGAAACGGGCCTTAATTTGTGACTCCATTAAAAAAATTAAAAATTTCTTTGAAAATCCAATATAAATCAAAATTTCACTTGGAAAACTTAAAATGGCTGTATCTCCTTAACTATGCGTCCTAGAGGGAAACGGGCCTTAATTCGTGACTCCATTAAAAAATTAAAAATTTCTTTGAAATTCCACTAAATATCGAAATTTCACTTGGAAAACTTAAAATGGCTGTATCTCCTTAACTATGCGTCCTAGAGGGAAATGGGCCTTTATTCGTGACTCCATTAAAAAAAAATTTCTTTGAAATACCATTAAATATCGAAATTTCACTTGGAAAACTTAAAATGGCTGTATCTCCTTAACTATGCGTCTTAAAGGGAAACGGGCCTTAATTCGTGACTCCATTAAAAAATTGAAAATTTCTTTGAAAATCCATTAAATATCGAAATTTCACTTGGAAAACTTAAAAAGGCTGTATCTCCATAACTATACGTCCTAGAGGGAAACGGGCCTTAATTCGTGACTCCATTAAAAAATTAAAATTTCTTTGAAAATCCATTAAATATCGAAATTTCACTTGGAAAACTTAAAAAGGCTGTATCTCCTTAACTATGCGTCCTAGAGGGAAACGGGCCTTAATTCGTGACTCCATTAAAAAAATTAAAAATTTCTTTGAAAATCCAATATAAATCAAAATTTCACTTGGAAAACTTAAAATGGCTGTATCTCCTTAACTATGCGTCCTAGAGGGAAACGGGCCTTAATTCGTGACTCCATTAAAAAATTAAAATTTCTTTGCAAATCCATTAAATATCGAAATTTCACTTGGAAAACTTAAAATGGCTGTATCTCCTTAACTATGCGTCCTAGAGGGAAACGGGCCTTAATTCGTGACTCCATTAGAAAATTAAAAAATCCATTAAATATCGAAATTTCACTTGGAAAACTTAAAATGGCTGTATCTCCTTAACTATGCGTCCCAGAGGGAAATGGGCCTTAATTCGTGACTCCATAAAAAAATTAAAAGTTTCTTTGAAAATCCATTAAATATCGAAATTTCACTTGGAAAACTTAAAATTGCTGTATCTCCTTAACTATGCGTCCTAGAGGGAAACGGGCCTTAATTCGTGACTCCATTAAAAAATAAAAAAAATTTATTGAAAATTCATTAAATATCGAAATTTCACTTGGAAAACTTAAAATGGCTGTAGCTCCTTAACTATGCGCCCTAGATGGAAACGGGCCTTCATTCGTGACTCCATTAAAAAATGAAAAATTTCTTTGAAAATCCATTAAATATCGAAATTTCACTTGGAAAACTTAAAATGGCTGTATCTCCTTAACTATGCGTCCTAGAGGGAAATGGGCCTTAATTCGTGACTCCATTAAAAAATGAAAAATTTCTTTGAAAATCCAATATAAATCGAAATTTTACTTGGAGAACTCAAAATGGCTGTATCTCCTTAACTTTGCCTCCTAAAGGAAAACGGGCCTTAATTCGTGACTCCATTAAAAAATAAAAATTTCTTTGAAAATCCATTAAATATCGAAATTTCACTTGAAAAACTTAAAATGGCTGTATCTCCTTAACTATGCGTCCTAGAGAGAAATGGGCCTTAATTCGTGACTCCATTAAAAAACTAAAAATTTCTTTGAAAATCCATTAAATATCGAAATTTCACTTGGAAAACTTAAAATGGCTGTATCTCCTTAACTATGCGTCCTAGAGGGAAGCGGGCCTTAATTCGTGATTCCATAAAAAAATTAAAAATTTCTTTGAAAATCCATTAAATATCGAAATTTCACTTGAAAAACTTAAAATGGCTGTATCTCCTTAACTATGCGTCCTAGAGAGAAATGGGCCTTAATTCGTGACTCCATTAAAAAACTAAAAATTTCTTTGAAAATCCATTAAATATCGAAATTTCACTTGGAAAACTTAAAATGGCTGTATCTCCTTAACTATTCGTCCTAGAGGGAAACGGGCTCTAATTCGTGACTCCATTTAAATTAAAAATTTCTTTGAAAATCCAATATAAATCAAAATTTCACTTGGAAAACTTTAAATGGCTGTATCTCCTTAACTATGCGTCCTAGAGGGAAACGGGCCTTAATACGTGACTTCATTAAAAAATTAAAAATTTCTTTGAAAATCCATTAAATATCGAAATCTCACTTGGAAAACTTAAAATGGCTGTATCTCCTTAACTATGCGTCGTAGAGGGAAACGGGCCTTCATTCGTGACTCCATTAAAAAATTAAAAATGTCTTTGAAAATCCATTAAATATCGAAATTTCACTTGGAAAACTTAAAATGGCTGTATCTCCTTAACTATGCGTCCTAGAGGGAAATGGGCCTTAATTCGTGACTCCATTAAAAAAATAAAAATTTCTTTGAAAATCCATTAAATATCGAAATTTCACTTGGAAAACTTAAAATGGCTGTATCTCCTTAACTATGCGTCCTAGAGGGAAAAGGGCCCTAATTCGTGACTCCATTAAAAAAATAAAAATTTCTTTGAAAATCCATTAAATATCGAAATTTCACTTGGAAAACTTAAAATGGCTGTATCTCCTTAACTATGCGTCCTAGAGGGAAACGGGCCTTCATTCGTGACTCCATAAAAAAATTAAAAATTTCTTTGAAAATCCATTAAATAGCGAAATTTCGCTTGGAAAACTTAAAATGGCTGTATCTCCTTAACTATGCGTCCTAGAGGGAAACGGGCCTTAATTCGTGACTCCATTAAAAAATTAAAAATTTCTTTGAAAATCCATTAAATATCGAAATTTCACTTGGAAAACTTAAAATGGCTGTATTTCCTTAACTATGCGTCCTAGAGGGAAACGGGCCTTAATTCGTGACTCCATTAAAAAAATAAAAATTTCTTTGAAAATCCATTAAATATCGAAATTTCACTTGGAAAACTTAAAAAGGCTGTATCTCCTTAACTATGCGTCCTAGAGGGAAACGGGCCTTAATTCGTGACTCCATTAAAAAAATAAAAATTTCTTTGAAAATCCATTAAATATCGAAATTTCACTTGGAAAACTTAAAATGGCTGTATCTCCTTAACTATGCGTCCTAGAGGGAAACGGGCCTTAATTCGTGACTCCATTAAAAAATTAATTAATTCTTTGAAAACCCATTAAATTTCGAAATTTCACTTGGAAAACTTAAAATGGCTGTATCTCCTTAACTATGCGTCCTAGAGGGAAACGGGCCTTAATTCGTGACTCCATTAAAAAATTAAAAATTTCTTTGAAAATCCAATATAAATCGAAATTTCACTTGGAAAACTTAAAATGGCTGTATCTCCTTAACTATGCGTCCTAGAGGGAAACGGGCCTTAAATCGTGACTCCATTAAAAAATTAAAAATTTCTTTGAAAATCCAATATAAATCGAAATTTCACTTGGAAAACTTAAAATGGCTGTATCTCCTTAACTATGCGTCCTAGAGGGAAACGGGCCTTAATTCGTGACTCCATTAAAAAATTAAAAATTCCTTTGAAAATCCATTAAATATCGAAATCTCACTTGGAAAACTTAAAATGGCTGTATCTCCTTAACTATGCGTCGTAGAGGGAAACGGGCCTTAATTCGTGACTCCATTAAAAAAATAAAAATTTCTTTGAAAATCCATTAAATATCGAAATTTCACTTGGAAAACTTAAAATGGCTGTATCTCCTTAACTATGCGTCCTAGAGGGAAACGGGCCTTAATTCGTGACTCCATTAAAAAACTAAAAATTTCTTTGAAAATCCATTAAATATCGAAATTTCACTTGGAAAACTTAAAATGGCTGTATCTCCTTAACTATTCGTCCTAGAGGGAAACGGGCCCTAATTCGTGACTCCATTTAAATTAAAAATTTCTTTGAAAATCCAATATAAATCAAAATTTCACTTGAAAACTTTAAATGGCTGTATCTCCTTAACTATGCGTCCTAGAGGGAAACGGGCCTTAATTCGTGACTCCATTAAAAAATGAAAAATTTCTTTGAAAATCCAATATAAATCGAAATTTTACTTGGAAAACTCAAAATGGCTGTATCTCCTTAACTTTGCCTCCTATAGGAAAACGGGCCTTAATTCGTGACTCCATTAAAAAATTCAAAAATTTTTTTGAAAATCCATTGAATATCGAAATTTCACTTGGAAAACTTAAAATGGCTGTATCTCCTTAACTACGCGTCCTAGAGAGAAACGGACCTTAATTTGTGACTCCATTAAAATATTAAAAATTTCTTTGAAAATCCATTAAATATCGAAATTTCACTTGGAAAACTTAAAATGGCTGTATCTCCTTAACTATGCGTCCTAGAGGAAAATGGGCCTTAATTCGTAACTCCTTTAAAAATTAAAAAATTTTATTGAAAATCCATTAAATATCGAAATTTCACTTGGAAAACTTAAAATGGCTGTATCTCCTTAACTACGCGTCCTAGAGGGAAACGGGCCTTAATTCGTGACTCCATAAAAAAATTAAAAATTTCTTTGAAAATCCATTAAATAGCGAAATTTCACTTGGAAAACTAAAAATGGCTGTATCTCCTTAACTATGCGTCCTAGAGGGAAACGGGCCTTAATTCGTGACTCCATTAAAAAATAAAAATTTCTTTGAAAATCCATTAAATATCGAAATTTCACTTGAAAAACTTAAAATGGCTGTATCTCCTTAACTATGCGTCCTAGAGAGAAATGGGCCTTAATTCGTGACTCCATTAAAAAACTAAAAATTTCTTTGAAAATCCATTAAATATCGAAATTTCACTTGGAAAACTTAAAATGGCTGTATCTCCTTAACTATGCGTCTTAGAGGGAAACGAGCCTTAATTCGTGACTCCATTAAAAAAATAAAAATTTCTTTGAAAATCCATTAAATATCGAAATTTCACTTGGAAAACTTAAAATGGCTGTATCTCCTTAACTATGCGTCGTAGAGGGAAACGGGCCTTCATTCGTGACTCCATTTAAAAATTAAAAATTTCTTTGAAAATCCATTAAATATCGAAATTTCACTTGGAAAACTTAAAATGGCTGTATCTCCTTAACTATGCGTCCTAGAGGGAAATGGGCCTTAATTCGTGACTCCATTAAAAAAATAAAAATTTCTTTGAAAATCCATTAAATATCGAAATTTCACTTGGAAAACTTAAAATGGCTGTATCTCCTTAACTATGCGTCCTAGAGGGAAACGGGCCCTAATTCGTGACTCCATTAAAAAAATAAAAATTTCTTTGAAAATCCATTAAATAGCGAAATTTCGCTTGGAAAACATAAAATGGCTGTATCTCCTTAACTATGCGTCCTAGAGGGAAACGGGCCTTAATTCGTGACTCCATTAAAAAAATAAAAATTTCTTTGAAAATCCATTAAATATCGAAATTTCACTTGGAAAACTTAAAATGGCTGTATCTCCTTAACTATGCGTCCTAGAGGGAAATGGGCCTTAATTCGTGACTCCATTAAAAAAATAAAAATTTCTTTGAAAATCCATTAAATATCGAAATTTCACTTGGAAAACTTAAAATGGCTGTATCTCCTTAACTATGCGTCCTAGAGGGAAACGGGCCTTAATACGTGACTCCATTAAAAAATTAAAAATTTCTTTGAAAATCCATTAAATATCCAAATCTCACTTGGAAAACTTAAAATGGCTGTATCTCCTTAACTATGCGTCGTAGAGGGAACGGGCCTTCATTCGTGACTCCATTAAAAAATTAAAAATTTCTTTGAAAATCCATTAAATATCGAAATTTCACTTGGAAAACTTAAAATGGCTGTATCTCCTTAACTATGCGTCCTAGAGGGAAATGGGCCTTAATTCGTGACTCCATTAAAAAAATAAAAATTTCTTTGAAAATCCATTAAATATCGAAATTTCACTTGGAAAACTTAAAATGGCTGTATCTCCTTAACTATGCGTCCTAGAGGGAAACGGGCCTTAATTCGTGACTCCATTAAAAAAATAAAAATTTCTTTGAAAATCCATTAAATATCGAAATTTCACTTGAAAAACTTAAAATGGCTGTATCTCCTTAACTACGCGTCCTAGAGGGAAACGGGCCTTAATTCGTGACTCCATTAGAAAAATAAAAATTTCTTTGAAAATCCATTAAATATCGAAATTTCACTTGGAAAACTTAAAATGGCTGTATCTCCTTAACTATGCGTCCTAGAGGGAAACGGGCCTTAATTCGTGACTCCATTAAAAAAATAAAAATTTCTTTGAAAATCCATTAAATATCGAAATTTCACTTGGAAAACTTAAAATGGCTGTATCTCCTTAACTATGCGTCGTAGAGGGAAACGGGCCTTAATTCGTGACTCCATTAAAAAATTAAAAATTTCTTTGAAAATCCATTAAATATCGAAATTTCACTTGGAAAACTTAAAATGGCTGTATCTCCTTAACTATGCGTCCTAGAGGGAAACGGGCCTTAATTCGTGACTCCATTAAAAAATTAAAAATTTCTTTGAAAATCCAATATAAATCGAAATTTCACTTGGAAAACTTAAAATGGCTGTATCTCCTTAACTATGCGTCCTAGAGGGAAACGGGCCTTAAATCGTGACTCCATTAAAAAATTAAAAATTTCTTTGAAAATCCAATATAAATCGAAATTTCACTTGGAAAACTTAAAATGGCTGTATCTCCTTAACTATGCGTCCTAGAGGGAAACGGGCCTTAATTCGTGACTCCATTAAAAAATTAAAAATTTCTTTGAAAATCCATTAAATATCGAAATCTCACTTGGAAAACTTAAAATGGCTGTATCTCCTTAACTATGCGTCGTAGAGGGAAACGGGCCTTAATTCGTGACTCCATTAAAAAAATAAAAATTTCTTTGAAAGTCCATTAAATATCGAAATTTCACTTGGAAAACTTAAAATGGCTGTATCTCCTTAACTATGCGTCCTAGAGGGAAACGGGCCTTAATTCGTGACTCCATTAAAAAAAATAAAAATTTCTTTGAAAATCCATTAAATATCGAAATTTCACTTGGAAAACTTAAAATGGCTGTATCTCCTTAACTATGCGTCGTAGAGGGAAACGGGCCTTAATTCGTGACTCCATTAAAAAATTAAAAATTTCTTTGAAAATCCATTAAATATCGAAATTTCACTTGGAAAACTTAAAATGGCTGTATCTCCTTAACTATGCGTCCTAGAGGGAAACGGGCCTTAATTCGTGACTCCATTAAAAAATTATAAAATTTCTTTGAAAATCCATTAAATATCGAAATCTCACTTGGAAAACTTAAAATGGCTGTATCTCCTTAACTATGCGTCGTAGAGGGAAACGGGCCTTAATTCGTGACTCCATTAAAAAAATAAAAATTTCTTTGAAAATCCATTAAATATCGAAATTTCACTTGGAAAACTTAAAATGGCTGTATCTCCTTAACTATGCGTCCTAGAGGGAAACGGGCCTTAATTCGTGACTCCATTAAAAAAATAAAAATTTCTTTGAAAATCCATTAAATATCGAAATTTCACTTGGAAAACTTAAAATGGCTGTATCTCCTTAACTATGCGTCGTAGAGGGAAACGGGCCTTAATTCGTGACTCCATTAAAAAATTAAAAATTTCTTTGAAAATCCATTAAATATCGAAATTTCACTTGGAAAACATAAAATGGCTGTATCTCCTTAACTATGCGTCCTAGAGGGAAACGGGCCTTAATTCGTGACTCCATTAAAAAATTAAAAATTTCTTTGAAAATCCAATATAAATCGAAATTTCACTTGGAAAACTTAAAATGGCTGTATCTCCTTAACTATGCGTCCTAGAGGGAAACGGGCCTTAAATCGTGACTCCATTAAAAAATTAAAAATTTCTTTGAAAATCCAATATAAATCGAAATTTCACTTGGAAAACTTAAAATGGCTGTATCTCCTTAACTATGCGTCCTAGAGGGAAACGGGCCTTAATTCGTGACTCCATTAAAAAATTAAAAATTTCTTTGAAAATCCATTAAATATCGAAATCTCACTTGGAAAACTTAAAATGGCTGTATCTCCTTAACTATGCGTCGTAGAGGGAAACGGGCCTTAATTCGTGACTCCATTAAAAAATTAAAAATTTCTTTGAAAATCCATTAAATATCGAAATCTCACTTGGAAAACTTAAAATGGCTGTATCTCCTTAACTATGCGTCGTAGAGGGAAACGGGCCTTAATTCGTGACTCCATTAAAAAAATAAAAATTTCTTTGAAAATCCATTAAATATCGAAATTTCACTTGGAAAACTTAAAATGGCTGTATCTCCTTAACTATGCGTCCTAGAGGGAAATGGGCCTTAATTCGTGACTCCATTAAAAAAATAAAAATTTCTTTGAAAATCCATTATATATCGAAATTTCACTTGGAAAACTTAAAATGGCTTTATCTCCTTAACTATGCGTCCTAGAGGGAAACGGGCCCTAATTCGTGACTCCATTAAAAAATTAAAAATTTCTTTGAAAATCCATTAAATAGCGAAATTTCACTTGGGAAACTTAAAATGGCTGTATCTCCTTAACTATACGTCCTAGAGGGAAACGGGCCTTAATTCGTGACTCCATTAGAAAAATAAAAATTTCTTTGAAAATCCATTAAATATCGAAATTTCACTTGAAAAACTTAAAATGGCTGTATCTCCTTAACTATGCGTCCTAGAGGGAAACGGGCCTTAATTCGTGACTCCATAAAAAAATTAAAAATTTCTTTGAAAATCCATTAAATAGCGAAATTTCACTTGGGAAACTTAAAATGGCTGTATCTCCTTAACTACGCGTCCTAGAGGGAAACGGGCCTTAATTCGTGACTCCATTAGAAAAATAAAAATTTCTTTGAAAATCCATTAAATATCGAAATTTCACTTGAAAAACTTAAAATGGCTGTATCTCCTTAACTATGCGTCCTAGAGAGAAATGGGCCTTAATTCGTGACTCCATTAGAAAAATAAAAATTTCTTTGAAAATCCATTAAATATCGAAATTTCACTTGAAAAACTTAAAATGGCTGTATCTCCTTAACTATGCGTCCTAGAGAGAAATGGGCCTTAATTCGTGACTCCATTAAAAAACTAAAAATTTCTTTGAAAATCCATTAAATATCGAAATTTCACTTGGAAAACTTAAAATGGCTGTATCTCCTTAACTATGCGTCCTAGAGGGAAACGGGCCTTAATTCGTGACTCCATTAAAAAAAATAAAAATTTCTTTGAAAATCCATTAAATATCGAAATTTCACTTGGAAAACTTAAAATGGCTGTATCTCCTTAACTATGCGTCCTAGAGGGAAACGGGCCTTCATTCGTGACTCCAAAAAAAAATTAAAAATTTCTTTGAAAATCCATTAAATAGCGAAATTTCACTTGGAAAACTTAAAATGGCTGTATCTCCTTAACTACGCGTCCTAGAGGGAAACGGGCCTTAATTCGTGACTCCATTAGAAAAATAAAAATTTCTTTGAAAATCCATTAAATATCGAAATTTCACTTGGAAAACTTAAAATGGCTGTATCTCCTTAACTATGCGTCCTAGAGGGAAACGGGCCCTAATTCGTGACTCCATTAAAAAATTAAAAATTTCTTTGAAAATCCATTAAATAGCGAAATTTCACTTGGGAAACTTAAAATGGCTGTATCTCCTTAACTACGCGTCCTAGAGGGAAACGGGCCTTAATTCGTGACTCCATTAGAAAAATAAAAATTTCTTTGAAAATCCATTAAATATCGAAATTTCACTTGAAAAACTTAAAATGGCTGTATCTCCTTAACTATGCGTCCTAGAGGGAAACGGGCCTTAATTCGTGACTCCATAAAAAAATTAAAAATTTCTTTGAAAATCCATTAAATAGCGAAATTTCACTTGGGAAACTTAAAATGGCTGTATCTCCTTAACTACGCGTCCTAGAGGGAAACGGGCCTTAATTCGTGACTCCATTAGAAAAATAAAAATTTCTTTGAAAATCCATTAAATATCGAAATTTCACTTGAAAAACTTAAAATGGCTGTATCTCCTTAACTATGCGTCCTAGAGAGAAATGGGCCTTAATTCGTGACTCCATTAAAAAACTAAAAATTTCTTTGAAAATCCATTAAATATCGAAATTTCACTTGGAAAACTTAAAATGGCTGTATCTCCTTAACTATGCGTCCTAGAGGGAAACGGGCCTTAATTCGTGACTCCATTAAAAAAAATAAAAATTTCTTTGAAAATCCATTAAATATCGAAATTTCACTTGGAAAACTTAAAATGGCTGTATCTCCTTAACTATGCGTCCTAGAGGGAAACGGGCCTTCATTCGTGACTCCATAAAAAAATTAAAAATTTCTTTGAAAATCCATTAAATAGCGAAATTTCACTTGGAAAACTTAAAATGGCTGTATCTCCTTAACTACGCGTCCTAGAGGGAAACGGGCCTTAATTCGTGACTCCATTAGAAAAATAAAAATTTCTTTGAAAATCCATTAAATATCGAAATTTCACTTGGAAAACTTAAAATGGCTGTATCTCCTTAACTATGCGTCCTAGAGGGAAACGGGCCTTAATTCGTGACTCCATTAAAAAAATAAAAATTTCTTTGAAAATCCATTAAATATCGAAATTTCACTTGGAAAACTTAAAATGGCTGTATCTCCTTAACTATGCGTCCTAGAGGGAAACGGGCCTTAATTCGTGACTCCATTAAAAAATTAAATAATTCTTTGAAAACCCATTAAATATCGAAATTTCACTTGGAAAACTTAAAATGGCTGTATCTCCTTAACTATGCGTCCTAGAGGGAAACGGGCCTTAAATCGTGACTCCATTAAAAAATTAAAAATTTCTTTGAAAATCCAATATAAATCGAAATTTCACTTGGAAAACTTAAAATGGCTGTATCTCCTTAACTATGCGTCCTAGAGGGAAACGGGCCTTAATTCGTGACTCCATTAAAAAATTAAAAATTTCTTTGAAAATCCATTAAATATCGAAATCTCACTTGGAAAACTTAAAATGGCTGTATCTCCTTAACTATGCGTCGTAGAGGGAAACGGGCCTTAATTCGTGACTCCATTAAAAAAATAAAAATTTCTTTGAAAATCCATTAAATATCGAAATTTCACTTGGAAAACTTAAAATGGCTGTATCTCCTTAACTATGCGTCCTAGAGGGAAACGGGCCTTAATTCGTGACTCCATAAAAAAATTAAAAATTTCTTTGAAAATCCATTAAATATCGAAATTTCACTTGGAAAACTTAAAATGGCTGTATCTCCTTAACTATGCGTCCTAGAGGGAAACGGGCCTTAATTCGTGACTCCATTAAAAAATTAAAAATTTCTTTGAAAATCCATTAAATATCGAAATTTCACTTGGAAAACTTAAAATGGCTGTATCTCCTTAACTATTCGTCCTAGAGGGAAACGGGCCCTAATTCGTGACTCCATTTAAATTAAAAATTTCTTTGAAAATCCAATATAAATCAAAATTTCACTTGGAAAACTTTAAATGGCTGTATCTCCTTAACTATGCGTCCTAGAGGGAAACGGGCCTTAATTCGTGACTCCATTAAAAAATTAAAAATTTCTTTGAAAATCAATTAAATATCGAAATCTCACTTGGAAAACTTAAAATGGCTGTATCTCCTTAACTATGCGTCGTAGAGGGAAACGGGCCTTCATTCGTGACTCCATTAAAAAATTAAAAATTTCTTTGAAAATCCATTAAATATCGAAATTTCACTTGGAAAACTTAAAATGGCTGTATCTCCTTAACTATGCGTCCTAGAGGGAAATGGGCCTTAATTCGTGACTCCATTAAAAAAATAAAAATTTCTTTGAAAATCCATTATATATCGAAATTTCACTTGGAAAACTTAAAATGGCTTTATCTCCTTAACTATGCGTCCTAGAGGGAAACGGGCCCTAATTCGTGACTCCATTAAAAAATTAAAAATTTCTTTGAAAATCCATTAAATAGCGAAATTTCACTTGGGAAACTTAAAATGGCTGTATCTCCTTAACTACGCGTCCTAGAGGGAAACGGGCCTTAATTCGTGACTCCATTAGAAAAATAAAAATTTCTTTGAAAATCCATTAAATATCGAAATTTCACTTGAAAAACTTAAAATGGCTGTATCTCCTTAACTATGCGTCCTAGAGGGAAACGGGCCTTAATTCGTGACTCCATAAAAAAATTAAAAATTTCTTTGAAAATCCATTAAATAGCGAAATTTCACTTGGGAAACTTAAAATGGCTGTATCTCCTTAACTACGCGTCCTAGAGGGAAACGGGCCTTAATTCGTGACTCCATTAAAAAATTAAAAATTTCTTTGAAAATCCATTAAATATCGAAATTTCACTTGGAAAACTTAAAATGGCTGTATCTCCTTAACTATGCGTCCTAGAGGGAAACGGGCCTTAATTCGTGACTCCATTAAAAAAATAAAAATTTCTTTGAAAATCCATTAAATATCGAAATTTCACTTGGAAAACTTAAAATGGCTGTATCTCCTTAACTATGCGTCCTAGAGGGAAACGGGCCTTAATTCGTGACTCCATAAAAAAATTAAAAATTTCTTTGAAAATCCATTAAATAGCGAAATTTCACTTGGAAAACTTAAAATGGCTGTATCTCCTTAACTACGCGTCCTAGAGGGAAACGGGCCTTAATTCGTGACTCCATTAGAAAAATAAAAATTTCTTTGAAAATCCATTAAATATCGAAATTTCACTTGAAAAACTTAAAATGGCTGTATCTCCTTAACTATGCGTCCTAGAGAGAAATGGGCCTTAATTCGTGACTCCATTAAAAAACTAAAAATTTCTTTGAAAATCCATTAAATATCGAAATTTCACTTGGAAAACTTAAAATGGCTGTATCTCCTTAACTATGCGTCCTAGAGGGAAACGGGCCTTAATTCGTGACTCCATTAAAAAAATAAAAATTTCTTTGAAAATCCATTAAATATCGAAATTTCACTTGGAAAACTTAAAATGGCTGTATCTCCTTAACTATGCGTCCTAGAGGGAAATGGGCCTTAATTCGTGACTCCATTAAAAAAATAAAAATTTCTTTGAAAATCCATTAAATATCGAAATTTCACTTGGAAAACTTAAAATGGCTGTATCTCCTTAACTATGCGTCCTAGAGGGAAACGGGCCCTAATTCGTGACTCCATTAAAAAAATAAAAATTTCTTTGAAAATCCATTAAATATCGAAATTTCACTTGGAAAACTTAAAAAGGCTGTATCTCCTTAACTATGCGTCCTAGAGGGAAACGGGCCTTAATTCGTGACTCCACTAAAAATTAAAAATTTCTTTGAAAATCCATTAAATATCGAAATTTCACTTGGAAAACTTAAAAAGGCTGTATCTCCTTAACTATGCGTCCTAGAGGGAAACGGGCCTTAAATCGTGACTCCATTAAAAAATTAAAAATTTCTTTGAAAATCCAATATAAATCGAAATTTCACTTGGAAAACTTAAAATGGCTGTATCTCCTTAACTATGCGTCCTAGAGGGAAACGGGCCTTAATTCGTGACTCCATTAAAAAATTAAAAATTTCTTTGAAAATCCATTAAATATCGAAATCTCACTTGGAAAACTTAAAATGGCTGTATCTCCTTAACTATGCGTCGTAGAGGGAAACGGGCCTTAATTCGTGACTCCATTAAAAAAATAAAAATTTCTTTGAAAATCCATTAAATATCGAAATTTCACTTGGAAAACTTAAAATGGCTGTATCTCCTTAACTATGCGTCCTAGAGGGAAACGGGCCTTAATTCGTGACTCCATAAAAAAATTAAAAATTTCTTTGAAAATCCATTAAATATCGAAATTTCACTTGGAAAACTTAAAATGGCTGTATCTCCTTAACTATGCGTCCTAGAGGGAAACGGGCCTTAATTCGTGACTCCATTAAAAAATTAAAAATTTCTTTGAAAATCCATTAAATATCGAAATTTCACTTGGAAAACTTAAAATGGCTGTATCTCCTTAACTATTCGTCCTAGAGGGAAACGGGCCCTAATTCGTGACTCCATTTAAATTAAAAATTTCTTTGAAAATCCAATATAAATCAAAATTTCACTTGGAAAACTTTAAATGGCTGTATCTCCTTAACTATGCGTCCTAGAGGGAAACGGGCCTTAATTCGTGACTCCATTAAAAAATTAAAAATTTCTTTGAAAATCAATTAAATATCGAAATCTCACTTGGAAAACTTAAAATGGCTGTATCTCCTTAACTATGCGTCGTAGAGGGAAACGGGCCTTCATTCGTGACTCCATTAAAAAATTAAAAATTTCTTTGAAAATCCATTAAATATCGAAATTTCACTTGGAAAACTTAAAATGGCTGTATCTCCTTAACTATGCGTCCTAGAGGGAAACGGGCCCTAATTCGTGACTCCATTAGAAAAATAAAAATTTCTTTGAAAATCCATTAAATATCGAAATTTCACTTGAAAAACTTAAAATGGCTGTATCTCCTTAACTATGCGTCCTAGAGGGAAACGGGCCTTAATTCGTGACTCCATAAAAAAATTAAAAATTTCTTTGAAAATCCATTAAATAGCGAAATTTCACTTGGGAAACTTAAAATGGCTGTATCTCCTTAACTACGCGTCCTAGAGGGAAACGGGCCTTAATTCGTGACTCCATTAAAAAATTAAAAATTTCTTTGAAAATCCATTAAATATCGAAATTTCACTTGGAAAACTTAAAATGGCTGTATCTCCTTAACTATGCGTCCTAGAGGGAAACGGGCCTTAATTCGTGACTCCATTAAAAAAATAAAAATTTCTTTGAAAATCCATTAAATATCGAAATTTCACTTGGAAAACTTAAAATGGCTGTATCTCCTTAACTATGCGTCCTAGAGGGAAACGGGCCTTAATTCGTGACTCCATAAAAAAATTAAAAATTTCTTTGAAAATCCATTAAATAGCGAAATTTCACTTGGAAAACTTAAAATGGCTGTATCTCCTTAACTACGCGTCCTAGAGGGAAACGGGCCTTAATTCGTGACTCCATTAGAAAAATAAAAATTTCTTTGAAAATCCATTAAATATCGAAATTTCACTTGAAAAACTTAAAATGGCTGTATCTCCTTAACTATGCGTCCTAGAGAGAAATGGGCCTTAATTCGTGACTCCATTAAAAAACTAAAAATTTCTTTGAAAATCCATTAAATATCGAAATTTCACTTGGAAAACTTAAAATGGCTGTATCTCCTTAACTATGCGTCCTAGAGGGAAACGGGCCTTAATTCGTGACTCCATTAAAAAAATAAAAATTTCTTTGAAAATCCATTAAATATCGAAATTTCACTTGGAAAACTTAAAATGGCTGTATCTCCTTAACTATGCGTCCTAGAGGGAAATGGGCCTTAATTCGTGACTCCATTAAAAAAATAAAAATTTCTTTGAAAATCCATTAAATATCGAAATTTCACTTGGAAAACTTAAAATGGCTGTATCTCCTTAACTATGCGTCCTAGAGGGAAACGGGCCCTAATTCGTGACTCCATTAAAAAAATAAAAATTTCTTTGAAAATCCATTAAATATCGAAATTTCACTTGGAAAACTTAAAAAGGCTGTATCTCCTTAACTATGCGTCCTAGAGGGAAACGGGCCTTAATTCGTGACTCCACTAAAAATTAAAAATTTCTTTGAAAATCCATTAAATATCGAAATTTCACTTGGAAAACTTAAAAAGGCTGTATCTCCTTAACTATGCGTCCTAGAGGGAAACGGGCCTTAATTCGTGATTCCATTAAAAAATTAAAAATTTCTTTGAAAATCTTTTATGTATCGAAATTTCACTTGGAAAACTTAAAATGGCTGTATCTCCTTAACTATGCGTCCTAGAGGAAAACGGGCCTTAATTCGTGACTCCATTAAAAATTAAAAATTTCTTTGAAAATCCATTAAATATCGAAATTTCACTTGGAAAATTTAAAATGGCTGTATCTCCTTATATTAAATATCGAAATTTCACTTGGAAAATTTAAAATGGCTGTATCTCCTTAACTATGCGTCCTAGAGGGAAATGGGCCTTAATTCGTGACTCCACTAAAAATTAAAAATTTCTTTGAAAATCCATTAAATATCGAAATTTCACTTGGAAAACTTAAAATGGCTGTATCTCCTTAACTATGCGTCCTAGAAGGAAACGGGCCTTAATTCGTGACTCCACTAAAAATTAAAAATTTCTTTGAAAATCCATTAAATATCGAAATTTCACTTGGAAAACTTAAAATGACTGTATCTCCTTAACTATGCGTCCTAGAGGAAAACGGGCCTTAATTCGTGACTCCATTGAAAAATTAAAAATTTCTTTGAAAATCCATTAAATATCGAAATTTCACTTGGAAAACTTAAAATGGCTGTATCTCCATAACTATGCGTCCTAGAGGGAAACGGGCCTTAATTCGTGACTCCACTAAAAATTAAAAATTTCTTTGAAAATCCATTAAATATCGAAATTTCACTTGGAAAACTTAAAATGGCTGTATCTCCTTAACTATGCGTCCTAGAGGGAAACGGGCCTTAATTCGTGACTCCAATAAGAAATTAAAATTTTCTTTGAAAATCCATTAAATATCGAAATTTCACTTGGAAAACTTAAAATGGCTGTATCTCCTTAACTATGCGTCCTAGAGGGAAATGGGCCTTAATTCGTGACTCCAATAAAAAATTAAAAATTTCTTTGAAAATCCATTAAATGTCGAAATTTCACTTGGAAAACTTAAAATGGCTGTATCTCCTTAACTATGCGTACTAGAGGGAAATGGGCCTTAATTCGTGACTCCAATAAAAAATTAAAATTTTCTTTGAAAATCCATTAAATATCGAAATTTCACATGGAAAACTTAAAATTGCTGTATCTCCTTAACTATGCGTACTAGAGGGAAATGGGCCTTAATTCGTGACTCCAATAAAAAATTAAAAATTTCTTTGAAAATCCATTAAATGTCGAAATTTCACTTGGAAAACTTAAAATGGCTGTATCTCCTTAACTATGCGTCCTAGAGGGAAACGGGCCTTAATTCGTGACTCCACTGAAAAATTAAAAATTTCTTTGAAAATCCATTAAATATCGAAATTTCACTTGGTAAACTTAAAATGGCTGTATCTACTTAACTATGCGTCCTAGAGGGAAATGGGCCTTAATTCGTGACTCCACTAAAAAATTAAAAATTTCTTTGAAAATCCATTAAATATCGAAATTTAACTTGGAAAACTTAAAATGGCTGTATCTCCTTAACTATGCGTCCTAGAGGAAAACAGGTCTTAACTCGTGACTCCATTAAAAAATTAAAAATTTCTTTGAAAATCCATTAAATATCGAAATTTCACTTGGAAAACTTAAAATGGCTGTATCTCCTTAACTATGCGTCCTAGAGGGAAACGGGCCTTCATTCGTGACTCCATTAAAAAATTAAAAATTTCTTTGAAAATCCATTAAATATCGAAATTTCACATGGAAAACTTAAAATGGCTGTATCTCCTTAACTATGCGTCCCAGAGGAAAATGGGCCTTAATTCGTGACTCCACTAAAAATTAAAAATTTCTTTGAAAATCCATTAAATATCGAAATTTCCCTGGAAAAACTTAAAATGGCTGTATCTCCTTAACTATGCGTCCTAGAGGGAAATGGGCCTTAATTCGTGACTCCACTAAAAATTAAAAATTTCTTTGAAAATCCATTAAATATCGAAATTTCACTTGGAAAACTTAAAATGGCTGTATCTCCTTAACTATGCGTCCTAGAGGGAAACGGGCCCTAATTCGTGACTCCATTAAAAAAATAAAAATTTCTTTGAAAATCCATTAAATATCGAAATTTCACTTTGAAAACTTAAAAAGGCTGTATCTCCTTAACTATGCGTCCTAGAGGAAAATGGGCCTTAATTCGTGACTCCATTAAAAATTAAAAATTTCTTTGAAAATCCATTAAATATCGAAATCTCACTTGGAAAACTTAAAATGGCTGTATCTCCTTAACTATGCGTCCTAGAGGGAAACGGGCCTTAATTCGTGACTCCATTAAAAAATTAAAAATTTCTTTGAAAATCCATTAAATATCGAAATTTCACTTGGAAAACTTAAAATGGCTGTATCTCCTTAACTATGCGTCCTAGAGGGTAAAAGGCCTTAATTCGTGTCTCCATTAAAAAATTTAAAATTTCTTTGAAAATCCATTAAATATCGAAATTTCACTTTGAAAACTTAAAATGGCTGTATCTCCTTAACTATGCGTCCTAGAGGGAAATGGGCCTTAAATCGTGACTCCATTAAAAAATGAAAAATTTCTTTGAAAATCCAATATAAATCGAAATTTCACTTGGAAAACTTAAAATGGCTGTATCTCCTTAACTATGCGTCCTAGAGGGAAACGGGCCTTAATTCGTGACTCCATTAAAAAATTAAAAATTTCTTTGAAAATCCATTAAATATCGAAATCTCACTTGGAAAACTTAAAATGGCTGTATCTCCTTAACTATTCGTCCTAGAGGGAAACAGGCCCTAATTCGTGACTCCATTTAAATTAAAAATTTCTTTGAAAATCCAATATAAATCAAAATTTCACTTGGAAAACTTAAAATGGCTGTATCTCCTTAACTATGCGTCCTAGAGGGAAACGGGCCTTAATTCGTGACTCCATTAAAAAATAAAAATTTCTTTGAAAATCCATTAAATATCGAAATTTCACTTGGAAAACTTAAAATGGCTGTATCTCCTTAACTATGCGTCCTAGAGGGAAACGGGCCCTAATTCGTGACTCCATTAAAAAAATAAAAATTTCTTTGAAAATCCATTAAATATCGAAATTTCACTTTGAAAACTTAAAAAGGCTGTATCTCCTTATGAAATTTCACTTGGAAAACTTAAAATGGCTGTATCTCCTTAACTATGCGTCCTAGAGGGTAAAAGGCCTTAATTCGTGTCTCCATTAAAAAATTTAAAATTTCTTTGAAAATCCATTAAATATCGAAATTTCACTTGGAAAACTTAAAATGGCTGTATCTTCTTAACTATGCGTCCTAGAGGGAAACGGGCCTTCATTCGTGACTCCATTAAAAAATTAAAAATTTCTTTGAAAATCCATTAAATATCGAAATTTCACTTGGAAAACTTAAAATGGCTGTATCTCCTTAACTATGCGTCCTAGAGGGAAATGGGCCTTAATTCGTGACTCCATTAAAAATTAAAAATTTCTTTGAAAATCCATTAAATATCGAAATTTCACTTGGAAAACTTAAAATGGCTATCTCCTTAACTATTCGTCCTAGAGGGAAACGGGCCTTCATTCGTGACTCCATTAAAAAATTAAAAATTTCTTTGAAAATCCATTAAATATCGAAATTTCACTTGGAAAACTTAAAATGGCTGTATCTCCTTAACTATGCGTCCTAGAGGGAAACGGGCCTTAATTCGTGACTCCATTAAAAAAATAAAAATTTCTTTGAAAATCCATTAAATATCGAAATTTCACTTGGAAAACTTAAAATGGCTGTATCTTCTTAACTATGCGTCCTAGAGGGAAACGGGCCTTAATTCGTGACTCCATTAAAAAATTAATTAATTCTTTGAAAACCCATTAAATTTCGAAATTTCAATTGGAAAACTTAAAATGGCTGTATCTCCTTAACTATGCGTCCTAGAGGGAAACGGGCCTTAATTCGTGACTCCATTAAAAAAATAAAAATTTCTTTGAAAATCCATTAAATATCGAAATTTCACTTGGAAAACTTAAAATGGCTGTATCTCCTTAACTATGCGTCCTAGAGGGAAACGGGCCTCAATTCGTGACTCCATTAAAAAAATAAAAATTTCTTTGAAAATCCATTAAATATCGAAATTTTACTTGGAAAACTTAAAATGGCTGTATCTCCCTAACTATGCGTCCTAGAGGGAAACGGGCCTTAATTCGTGACTCCATTAAAAAAATAAAAATTTCTTTGAAAATCCATTAAATATCGAAATTTCACAGAGAAATGGGCCTTAATTCGTGACTCCATTAAAAAACTAAAAATTTCTTTGAAAATCCATTAAATATCGAAATTTCACTTGGAAAACTTAAAATGGCTGTATCTCCTTAACTATGCGTCCTTGAGGGAAACGGGCCTTAATTCGTGACTCCATTAAAAAATTAATTAATTCTTTGAAAACCCATTAAATTTCGAAATTTCAATTGGAAAATTTAAAATGGCTGTATCTCCTTAACTATGCGTCCTAGAGGGAAACGGGCCTTAATTCGTGACTCCATTAAAAAAATAAAAATTTCTTTGAAAATCCATTAAATATCGAAATTTCACTTGGAAAACTTAAAATGGCTGTATCTCCTTAACTATGCGTCCTAGAGAGAAATGGGCCTTAATTCGTGACTCCATTAAAAAACTAAAAATTTCTTTGAAAATCCATTAAATATCGAAATTTCACTTGGAAAACTTAAAATGGCTGTATCTCCTTAACTATGCGTCCTAGAGGGAAATGGGCCTTAATTCGTGACTCCATTAAAAAAATAAAAATTTCTTTGAAAATCCATTAAATATCGAAATTTCACTTGGAAAACTTAAAATGGCTGTATCTCCTTAACTATGCGTCCTAGAGGGAAACGGGCCTTAATTCGTGACTCCATTAAAAAAATAAGAATTTCTTTGAAAATCCATTAAATATCGAAATTTCACTTGGAAAACTTAAAATGGCTGTATCTCCTTAACTATGCGTCCTAGAGGGAAACGGGCCTTAATTCGTGACTCCATTAAAAAATTAAAAATTTCTTTGAAAATCCATTAAATATCGAAATCTCACTTGGAAAACTTAAAATGGCTGTATCTCCTTAACTATGCGTCCTAGAGGGAAATGGGCCTAAATTCGTGACTCCATTAAAAAATTAAAAATTTCTTTGAAAATCCATTAAATATCGAAATTTCACTTGGAAAACTTAAAATGGCTGTATCTCCTTAACTATGCGTCCTAGAGGGAAACGGGCCTTAATTCGTGACTCCATTAAAAAATTAAAAATTTCTTTGAAAATCCATCAAATATCGAAATCTCACTTGGAAAACTTAAAATGGCTGTATCTCCTTAACTATGCGTCCCAGAGGGAAATGGGCCTAAATTCGTGACTCCATTAAAAAATTAAAAATTTCTTTGAAAATCCATTAAATATCGAAATTTCACTTGGAAAACTTAAAATGGCTGTATCTCCTTAACTATGCGTCCTAGAGGGAAACGGGCCTTAATTCGTGACTCCATTAAAAAATTAAAAATTTCTTTGAAAATCCAATATAAATCGAAATTTCACTTGGAAAACTTAAAATGGCTGTATCTCCTTAACTATTCGTCCTAGAGGGAAACGGGCCCTAATTCGTGACTCCATTTAAATTAAAAATTTCTTTGAAAATCCAATATAAATCAAAATTTCACTTGGAAAACTTTAAATGGCTGTATCTCCTTAACTATGCGTCCTAGAGGGAAACGGGCCCTAATTCGTGACTCTATTAAAAAATTAAAAATTTCTTTGAAAATCCATTAAATATCGAAATCTCACTTGGAAAACTTAAAATGGCTGTATCTCCTTAACTATGCGTCCTAGAGGGAAACGGGCCTTCATTCGTGACTCCATTAAAAAATTAAAAATTTCTTTGAAAATCCATTAAATATCGAAATTTCTTTTGGAAAACTTAAAATGGCTGTATCTCCTTAACTATGCGTCCTAGAGGGAAATGGGCCTTAATTCGTGACTCCATTAAAAAAATAAAAATTTCTTTGAAAATCCATTAAATATCGAAATTTCACTTGGAAAACTTAAAATGGCTGTATCTCCTTAACTATGCGTCCTAGAGGGAAACGGGCCTTAATTCGTGACTCCATTAAAAAAATAAAAATTTCTTTGAAAATCCATTAAATATCGAAATTTCACTTGGAAAACTTAAAATGGCTATCTCCTTAACTATTCGTCCTAGAGGGAAACGGGCCCTAATTCGTGACTCCATTTAAATTAAAAATTTCTTTGAAAATCCAATATAAATCAAAATTTCACTTGGAAAACTTTAAATGGCTGTATCTCCTTAACTATGCGTCCTAGAGGGAAACGGGCCTTAATTCGTGACTCCATTAAAAAATTAAAAATTTCTTTGAAAATCCATTAAATATCGAAATGTCACTTGGAAAACTTAAAATGGCTGTATCTCCTTAACTATGCGTCGTAGAGGGAAACGGGCCTTCATTCGTGACTCCATTAAAAAATTAAAAATTTCTTTGAAAATCCATTAAATATCGAAATTTCACTTGGAAAACTTAAAATGGCTGTATCTCCTTAACTATGCGTCCTAGAGGGAAATGGGCCTTAATTCGTGACTCCATTAAAAAAATAAAAATTTCTTTGAAAATCCATTAAATATCGAAATTTCACTTGGAAAACTTAAAATGGCTGTATCTCCTTAACTATGCGTCCTAGAGGGAAACGGGCCCTAATTCGTGACTCCATTAAAAAAATAAAAATTTCTTTGAAAATCCATTAAATATCGAAATCTCACTTGGAAAACTTAAAATGGCTGTATCTCCTTAACTATGCGTCCTAGAGGGAAACGGGCCTTCATTCGTGACTCCATTAAAAAACTAAAAATTTCTTTGAAAATCCATTAAATATCGAAATTTCACTTGGAAAACTTAAAATGGCTGTATCTCCTTAACTATGCGTCCTAGAGGGAAACGGGCCTTAATTCGTGACTCCATTAAAAAAATAAAAATTTCTTTGAAAATCTATTAAATATCGAAATTTCACTTGGAAAACTTAAAATGGCTGTATCTCCTTAACTATGCGTCCTAGAGGGTAAAAGGCCTAAATTCGTGTCTCCATTAAAAAATTTAAAATTTCTTTGAAAATCCATTAAATATCGAAATTTCACTTGGAAAACTTAAAATGGCTGTATCTCCTTAACTATGCGTCCTAGAGGAAAACGGGCCTTAATTCGTGACTCCATTAAAAAATTAAAAATTTCTTTGAAAATCCATTAAATATCGAAATTTCACTTGGAAAACTTAAAATGGCTGTATCTCCGTAACTATGCGTCCTAGAGGGAAACGGGCCTTAATTCGTGACTCCATTAAAAAATTAAAAATTTCTTTGAAAATCCATTAAATATCGAAATTTCACTTGGAAAACTTAAAATGGCTGTATCTCCTTAACTATGCGTCCTAGAGGGTAAAAGGCCTTAATTCGTGTCTCCATTAAAAAATTTAAAATTTCTTTGAAAATACATTAAATATCGAAATTTCACTTGGAAAACTTAAAATGGCTGTATCTCCTTAACTATGCGTCCTAGAGGAAAACGGGCCTTAATTCGTGACTCCATTAAAAAATTAAAAATTTCTTTGAAAATCCATTAAATATCGAAATTTCACTTGGAAAACTTAAAATGGCTGTATTTCCTTAACTATGCGTCCTAGAGGGAAACGGGCCTTAATTCGTGACTCCATTAAAAAAATAAAAATTTCTTTGAAAATCCATTATATATCGAAATTTCACTTGGAAAACTTAAAATGGCTGTATCTCCTTAACTATGCGTCCTAGAGGGAAACGGGCCTTAATTCGTACTCCATTAAAAATATAATAATTTCTTTGAAAATTAATTAAATATCGAAATCTCACTTGGAAAACTTAAAATGGCTGAATCTCCTTAACTATGCGTCCTAGAGGGAAACGGGCCTTCATTCGTGACCCCATTAAAAAATTAAAAATTTCTTTGAAAATCCATTAAATATCGAAATTTCACTTGGAAAACTTAAAATGGCTGTATCTCCTTAACTATGCGTCCTAGAGGGAAATGGGCCTTAATTCGTGACTCCATTAAAAAAATAAAAATTTCTTTGAAAATCCATTAAATATCGAAATGTCACTTGGAAAACTTAAAATGGCTGTATCTCCTTAACTATGCGTCCTAGAGGGAAACGGGCCTTAATTCGTGACTCCATTAAAAAAATAAAAATTTCTTTGAAAGTCCATTAAATATCGAAATTTCACTTGGAAAACTTAAAATGGCTGTATCTCCTTAACTATGCGTCCTAGAGGGAAATGGGCCTTAATTCGTGACTCCATTAAAAAATTAAAAATTTCTTTGAAAATCCATTAAATATCGAAATCTCACTTGGAAAACTTAAAATGGCTGTATCTCCTTAACTATACGTCCTAGAGGGAAACGGGCCTTCATTCGTGACTCCATTAAAAAATTAAAAATTTCTTTGAAAATCCATTAAATATCGAAATTTCACTTGAAAAACTTAAAATGGCTGTATCTCCTTAACTATGCGTCCTAGAGGGAAACGGGCCTTAATTCGTGACTCCATTAAAAAAATAAAAATTTCTTTGAAAATCCATTAAATATCTAAATTTTACTTGGAAAACTTAAAATGGCTGTATCTCCTTAACTATGCGTCCTAGAGGGAAACGGGCCTTAATTCGTGACTCCATTAAAAAAATAAAAATTTCTTTGAAAATCCATTAAATATCGAAATTTCACTTGGAAAACTTAAAATGGCTGTATCTCCTTAACTATGCGTCCTAGAGGGAAACGGGCCTTAATTCGTGACTCCATTAAATAAATAAAAATTTCTTTGAAAATCCATTAAATATCGAAATTTCACTTGGAAAACTTAAAATGGCTGTATCTCCTTAACTATGCGTCCTAGAGGGAAACGGGCCTTAATTCGTGACTCCATTAAAAAATTAATTAATTCTTTGAAAACCCATTAAATTTCGAAATTTCAATTGGAAAACTTAAAATGGCTGTATCTCCTTAACTATACGTCCTAGAGGGAAACGGGCCTTCATTCGTGACTCCATTAAAAAATTAAAAATTTCTTTGAAAATCCATTAAATATCGAAATTTCACTTGGAATACTATAAATGGCTGTATCTCCTTAACTATGCGTCCTAGAGGGAAACGGGCCTTAATTCGTGACTCCATTAAAAAAATAAAAATTTCTTTGAAAATCTATTAAATATCGAAATTTCACTTGGGAAACCTAAAATGGCTGTATCTCCTTAACTATGCGTCCTAGAGGGAAACGGGCCTTAATTCGTGACTCCATTAAAAAAATAAAAATTTCTTTGAAATCCATTAAATATCGAAATTTCACTTGGAAAACTTAAAATGGCTGTATCTCCTTAACTATGCGTCCTAGAGGGAAACGGGCCTTAATTCGTGACTCCATTAAAAAATTAAAAATTTCTTTGAAAATCCATTAAATATCGAAATTTCACTTGGAAAACTTAAAATGGCTGTATCTCCTTAACTATGCGTCCTAGAGGGAAACGGGCCTTAATTCGTGACTCCATTAAAAAATTAAAAATTTCTTTGAAAATCCATTAAATATCGAAATTTCACTTGGAAAACTTAAAATGGCTGTATCTCCTTAACTATGCGTCCTAGAGGGAAATGGGCCCTAATTCGTGACTCCATTAAAAAAAAATTTTCTTTGAAAATCCATTAAATATAGAAATTTCACTTGGAAAACTTAAAATGGCTGTATCTCCTTAACTATGCGTCCTAGAGGGAAACGGGCCTTAATTCGTGACTCCATTAAAAAAATAAAAATTTAGTTTGAAAATCCAATATAAATCGAAATTTCACTTGGAAAACTTAAAATGGCTGTATCTCCTTAACTATGCGTCCTAGAGGGAAACGGGCCCTAATTCGTGACTCCATTAAAAAAATAAAAATTTCTTTGAAAATCCATTAAATATCGAAATCTCACTTGGAAAACTTAAAATGGCTGTATCTCCTTAACTATGCGTCCTAGAGGGAAACGGGCCTTCATTCGTGACTCCATTAAAAAACTAAAAATTTCTTTGAAAATCCATTAAATATCGAAATTTCACTTGGAAAACTTAAAATGGCTGTATCTCCTTAACTATGCGTCCTAGAGGGAAACGGGCCTTAATTCGTGACTCCATTAAAAAAATAAAAATTTAGTTTGAAAATCCATTAAATATCGAAATTTCACTTGGAAAACTTTAAATGGCTGTATCTCCTTAACTATGCGTCCTAGAGGGAAACTGGCCTTAATTCGTGACTCCATTAAAAAAATAAAAATTTCTTTGAAAATCCATTAAATATCGAAATTTCACTTGAAAAACTTAAAATGGCTGTATCTCCTTAACTATGCGTCCTAGAGGGAAATGGGCCTTAATTCGTGACTCCATTAAAATATTAAAAATTTCTTTGAAAATCCATTAAATAGCGAAAATCCATTAAATAGCGGATTTTCTTTGAAAATCCATTAAATATCGAAATTTCACTTGGAAAACTTAAAATGGCTGTATCTCCTTAACTATGCGTCCTAGAGGGAAACGGGCCTTAATTCGTGACTCCATTAAAAAAATAAAAATTTCTTTGAAAATCCATTAAATATCGAAATTTCACTTGGAAAACTTAAAATAGCTGTATCTCCTTAACTATGCGTCCTAGAGGGAAATGGGCCCTAATTCGTGACTCCATTAAAAAAAAATTTTCTTTGAAAATCCATTAAATATCGAAATTTCACTTGGAAAACTTAAAATGGCTGTATCTCCTTAACTATGCGTCCTAGAGGGAAACGGGCCTTAATTCGTGACTCCATTAAAAAAATAAAAATTTAGTTTGAAAATCCATTAAATATCGAAATTTCACTTGGAAAACTTAAAATGGCTGTATCTCCTTAACTATGCGTCCTAGAGGGAAATGGGCCTTCATTCGTGACTCCATTAAAAAATTAAAAATTTCTTTGAAAATCTATTAAATATCGAAATGTCACTTGAAAAACTTAAAATGGCTGTATCTCCTTAACTATGCGTCCTAGAGGGAAACGGGCCTTAATTCGTGACTCCATTAAAAAATAAAATTTTTTTTGAAAATCCATTAAATATCGAAATTTCACTTGGAAAACTTAAAATGGCTGTATCTCCTTAACTATGCGTCCTAGAGGGAAACGGGCCTTAATTCGTGACTCCATTAAAAAATAAAAATTTCTTTGAAAATCCATTAAATATCGAAATTTCACTTGGAAAACTTAAAATGGCTGTATCTCCTTAACTATGCGTCCTAGAGGGAAACGGGCCTTAATTCGTGACTCCATTAAAAAAATAAAAATTTAGTTTGAAAATCCATTAAATATCGAAATTTCACTTGAAAAACTTAAAATGGCTGTATCTCCTTAACTATGCGTCCTAGAGGGAAATGGGCCTTAATTCGTGACTCCATTAAAAAATTAAAAATTTCTTTGAAAATCCATTAAATAGCGAAATTTCACTTGAAATGGCTGTATCTCCTTAACTATGCGTCCTAGAGGGAAACGGGCCTTAATTCGTGACTCCATTAAAAAATTAAACATTTCTTTGAAAATCCATTAAATATCGAAATTTCACTTGGAAAACTTAAAATGGCTACCTCCTTAACTATTCGTCCTAGAGGGAAACGGGCCCTAATTCGTGACTCCATTTAAATTAAAAATTTCTTTGAAAATCCAATATAAATCAAAATTTCACTTGGAAAACTTAAAATGGCTGTATCTCCTTAACTATGCGTCCTAGAGGGAAATGGGCCTTAATTCGTGACTCCATTAAAAAATTAAAAATTTCTTTGAAAATCCATTAAATATCGAAATTTCACTTGGAAAACTTAAAATGGCTGTATCTCCTTAACTATGCGTCCTAGAGGGAAATGGGCCTTAATTCGTGACTCCATTAAAAAATTAAAAATTTCTTTGAAAATCCATTAAATATCGAAATTTCACTTGGAAAACTTAAAATGGCTGTATCTCCTTAACTATGCGTCTTTGAGGGAAACGAGCCTTAATTCGTGACTCCATTAAAAAAATAAAAATTTCTTTGAAAATCCATTAAATATCGAAATTTCACTTGGAAAACTTAAAATGGCTGTATCTCCTTAACTATGCGTCCTAGAGGGAAACGGGCCTTAATTCGTGACTCCATTAAAAAATAAAAATTTCTTTGAAAATCCATTAAATATCGAAATTTCACTTGGAAAACTTAAAATGGCTGTATCTCCTTAACTATGCGTCCTAGAGGGAAACGGGCCTTAATTCGTGACTCCATTAAAAAAATAAAAATTTAGTTTGAAAATCCATTAAATATCGAAATTTCACTTGAAAAACTTAAAATGGCTGTATCTCCTTAACTATGCGTCCTAGAGGGAAATGGGCCTTAATTCGTGACTCCATTAAAAAATTAAAAATTTCTTTGAAAATCCATTAAATAGCGAAATTTCACTTGAAATGGCTGTATCTCCTTAACTATGCGTCCTAGAGGGAAACGGGCCTTAATTCGTGACTCCATTAAAAAATTAAACATTTCTTTGAAAATCCATTAAATATCGAAATTTCACTTGGAAAACTTAAAATGGCTACCTCCTTAACTATTCGTCCTAGAGGGAAACGGGCCCTAATTCGTGACTCCATTTAAATTAAAAATTTCTTTGAAAATCCAATATAAATCAAAATTTCACTTGGAAAACTTAAAATGGCTGTATCTCCTTAACTATGCGTCCTAGAGGGAAATGGGCCTTAATTCGTGACTCCATTAAAAAATTAAAAATTTCTTTGAAAATCCATTAAATATCGAAATTTCACTTGGAAAACTTAAAATGGCTGTATCTCCTTAACTATGCGTCCTAGAGGGAAATGGGCCTTAATTCGTGACTCCATTAAAAAATTAAAAATTTCTTTGAAAATCCATTAAATATCGAAATTTCACTTGGAAAACTTAAAATGGCTGTATCTCCTTAACTATGCGTCTTAGAGGGAAACGAGCCTTAATTCGTGACTCCATTAAAAAAATAAAAATTTCTTTGAAAATCCATTAAATATCGAAATTTCACTTGGAAAACTTAAAATGGCTGTATCTCCTTAACTATGCGTCCTAGAGGGAAACGGGCCTTAATTCGTGACTCCATTAAAAAATAAAAATTTCTTTGAAAATCCATTAAATATCGAAATTTCACTTGGAAAACTTAAAATGGCTGTATCTCCTTAACTATGCGTCCTAGAGGGAAACGGGCCTTAATTCGTGACTCCATTAAAAAAATAAAAATTTCTTTGAAAATCCATTAAATATCGAAATTTCACTTGAAAAACTTAAAATGGCTGTATCTCCTTAACTATGCGTCCTAGAGGGAAATGGGCCTTAATTCGTGACTCCATTAAAAAATTAAAAATTTCTTTGAAAATCCATTAAATAGCGAAATTTCACTTGAAATGGCTGTATCTCCTTAACTATGCGTCCTAGAGGGAAACGGGCCTTAATTCGTGACTCCATTAAAAAATTAAACATTTCTTTGAAAATCCATTAAATATCGAAATTTCACTTGGAAAACTTAAAATGGCTACCTCCTTAACTATTCGTCCTAGAGGGAAACGGGCCCTAATTCGTGACTCCATTTAAATTAAAAATTTCTTTGAAAATCCAATATAAATCAAAATTTCACTTGGAAAACTTAAAATGGCTGTATCTCCTTAACTATGCGTCCTAGAGGGAAATGGGCCTTAATTCGTGACTCCACTAAAAAATTAAAAATTTCTTTGAAAATAAATTAAATATCGAAATTTCATTTGGAAAACTTAAAATGGCTGTATCTCCTTAACTATGCGTCCTAGAGGGAAACGGGCCTTAATTCGTGACTCCATTAAAAAATTCTTTGAAAATCCATTAAATATCGAAATTTCACTTGAAAAACTTAAAATGGCTGTATCTCCTTAACTATGCGTCCTAGAGGAAAACGGGCCTTAATTCGTTACTCCATTAAAAAATTAAAAATTTCTTTGAAAATCCATTAAATATCGAAATTTCACTTGGAAAACTTAAAATGGCTGTATCTCCATAACTATGCGTCCTAGAGGAAAACGGGCCTTAATTCGTGACTCCATTAAAATTTTCTTTGAAAATCCAATATAAATCGAAATTTCACTTGGAAAACTTAAAATGGCTGTATCTCCTTAACTATGCGTCCTAGAGGAAAACGGGCCTTAATTCGTGACTCCATTGAAAAATTAAAAATTTCTTTGAAAATCCATTAAATATCGAAATTTCACTTGGGAAACTTAAAATGGCTGTATCTCCTTAACTATGCGTCCTAGAGGGAAACGGGCATTAATTCGTGACTCCATTAAAATATTAATAATTTCTTTGAAAATCCAATATAAATCGAAATTTCACTTGGAAAACTTAAAATGGCTGTATCTCCTTAACTATGCGTCCTAGAGGGAAACGGGCATTAATTCGTGACTCCATTAAAATATTAATAATTTCTTTGAAAATCCAATATAAATCGAAATTTCACTTGGAAAACTTAAAATGCCTGTATCTCCTTAACTATGCGTCCTAGAGGAAAACGGGCCTTAATTCGTGACTCCATTGAAAAATTAAAAATTTCTTTGAAAATCCATTAAATATCGAAATTTCACTTGGGAAACTTAAAATGGCTGTATCTCCTTAACTATGCGTCCTAGAGGGAAACGGGCATTAATTCGTGACTCCATTAAAATATTAATAATTTCTTTGAAAATCCAATATAAATCGAAATTTCACTTGGAAAACTTAAAATGGCTGTATCTCCTTAACTATGCGTGCTAGAGGGAAACAGGCCTTCAGTCGTGTCTCCATTAAAAAATTAAAATTTCTTTGAAAATCCATTAAATATTGAAATTTCACTTGGAAAACTTAAAATGGCTGTATCTCCTTAACTATGCGTCCTAGAGGAAAACGGGCCTTAATTCGTGACTCCATTAAAAAACTAAAAATTTCTTTGAAAATGTATTAAATATCGAAATTTCACTTGGAAAACTTAAAATGGCTGTATCTCCTTAACTATGCGTCCTAGAGGGAAATGGGCCTTAATTCGTGACTCCATTAAAAAATTAAAATTTTTTTTGAAAATCCATTAAAAATCGAAATTTTACTTAAAAATGGCTTAAGATGGCATGAAAATTGAAAATTGTTGACTTTTTATCACTGTTTGAATTTTGAACCACTGTGGTATGTAGCATGTGAACGACAACTGCTTGGTTACCTATTTTACCTGTTCTTTAAAACGATTAACAAATGAAAGACTTAATCACATTTCAATAGTTTATCTCAAAATTTAGAAAACAAATTTAATTTTAATTGTTTCGAACACAAAAAAAAACTTTTATATGACCATTTATAGGGTCGTCGCTTTGGGTTATCAGCATAACTTAACAGCTGAAGTGAGTGAAACTTATTTGCCTTAGATTATAAAGCAACAACAACATCATTAAATCAAAATAAAAAAAATAAAAGAAAACAACAAAAACAAAGCGATAGCCGGCTGCATTTTGCACTGCCTGCTGATAAGCGTCTCATATGGCTATCGTGTCATTCAGTCATTTTTTGATTTCGGTGGGACATAGACCTATAAGAAGATGCGTGTGGCTATTTTGGGAGGAGGTATTAATGGTTTCAGTTGTGCTGTAAGAATTCAAGAACACTTTCAGCAACGCAATCAACCCATTGAGGTGACAGTGTTGTCCGAAGATTTTTCACCAAACACCACGGGAGATGGTTCGGCTGGTTTGTGGGGACCTTATTTGTTGGGCAAAACACCCGCTAGCAGTGTTAAGTAAGTAAGCGGGGTTTTCTTTGGAGGTGTTAATGGGTGACTTTTATTGTATTCCAGCAAATGGTCCAAGGGAATGCATGATTTTTTACAAGAACTATGGTTGTCTGAAGATGCCGGCGAGGCTGGCATTTGTTTGATTCCAGTCATACGTGTGACTACAACTGATACGCCGGTTGCTGATTTCTGGCGAGATATTGTGTATGGCTGTCAAGAGGTTCCCCAAAAACTGCTTGATGAGTATAATGCCAATAGAGACAAGAAATTTAAGTAAGTACTTGTGTGTGTGTGTGTTTGAGAGAGAGAAGGAGAGAGAGAGAGAGGGAGAGAGAGAGGTTTTAGTGTGCATTACCGCTCTGGACTGCTGGTAATTAAATTGAAAGAATTTTATGCCGTGACAGGCAGCGGGCAGTCATCGATTTTCGTGAGGAGAGTCTCAGTGAGCAGTCAGATGGCACTGGCTCTTAATTAAATACTGAGTGCCAATGATACTCTAGACAAGGCGAGTTTTTGGCGCCTTCAAATAACCAATGGCCAACATCAGGGTCTGTTCTCAGCTTAAGGGCGGATGGCGGCGAACGTCGGATCTTGGAGCAAGCGGCTCGCCACAACGAGGGATACATGTGCAATCCCACAAAACCCATGCGGTTGGGGCGCTGGGCCAGTAACCCGCCACCGGAAAACTGAGAGCTACTATGAGAAACAAAGGAATAGTAAAAACGGACCCCCCCAACGTGGACGACCCAAACAAACGAAAAAAGGAGCATGATTTGCGGATCTGCACCTGAAATATTCGCACTCTTTATAGAGAAAGTGCAATATAGGCTCTGGCGGATGTATTAGAGAAGTACAAGGCAGATATTACCGCCTTATAGGAAGTGCGATGGACTGGGAATGGCGTCACTACAACACCAAACGGTGACGAACTATCCCACAGCTGCCATAACACGAGGCATGAATTTGGCTGTGGATTTGTGGTTAGTAGGAGACTGAAACACCTTGTCTCCAGCTTTACTCCGTTGGATGAGAGGCTAGCCACAATCGGCATAAAAGTCAAATTCTTCATCATCAGCCTTATTTGTGTCCATGTCCCGGCGGAAGACAACGACGAGCAGACCAAGGATATTTTATACGAGCGCCTAGAGAAAGAATATGACAGCTGCCCCGCCCATGGTATTAAAATCGTTCTGGCAGATTTTAATGCGAAGATAGGCAAGGAAGATATTTTTGGTCCAAAAGTCGGAAAGTTTAGCCTCCACGAGATAACGTCCAGTAATGGGTTGAGGCTGATAGATTTCGCCGCGGCAAAAAACATGGTAGTTAGTAGCACCAGATTTCAACATAAAAATATTCACAAAGCCACATGGCTGTCACCCGATCAAAACATGAGAATCCAATTTGATGACGTTGTGATTGATGGAAGGCATTCATCCAGCGTGTTAGATGTACGATCGATCTGTGGAGCGAATACAGATTCTAATCATTACCTTGTTGCATCAAAGGTTCGCAACCGTTTGAACATGGCGAGGATAGCACGATCTGACACTGCACGGAAGCTGGACATTGAAAAGCTGCAAACACACCAAATGGCAGCGGCATACTTCACGCGACTGAACCAACTGCTTGATGAAAGCACTCCTTGTTCCGATGATATAATGCAAAATTTTGCCCATGAACATTCCACTATGGAACAGGGGCAAACAGTGCGACACCTCTTTCCCGAGAAGTTTAATATGGCATAGTACCTCACAAATGTTGCCAGCATTAGGAGGGGAAAACCACCGTTGAAAATTTTTTCTGATGGTCTCGCCAGGATTCGAACCCAGGCGTTTAGCGTCATAGACGGACATGCTAACCTCTGCGCTACGGTGGCCTCCTATATAATGGCGCATTGGCGAACTATTGCTCACTCCATGGAAATTGCCGCGAAATCCGTACTAGGGTACCGGAAGCCTCCTCCAAGAAATCCATGATACGATCAAGAGTGTCGAGATGCTACTGAAGCCAAGAATGCGGCATATAGAGCAACTCTGCAATCAGTAGCCAAGCGCCAGATGAAGGTGAGGTATGGGGAGAAATAGAGAGAGGAGAAACGTTTATTCTGCAGGAAGAAAAAGGAAATGGAAAAAAGTGAGTGTGAGCGCATTGAGATGTACAGGAGTCAGAATGAAGTCCGGAAATTCTACCAAAGAATTAAACATCTTCCTGCGGAGACAAAATGGAAATCTGACAACTGACACAAATAACATGCTGAGTATATGAGGAAATAACATTTTACCCAACTTCTAGTGTCTGATGTTGGCGGCGAAGAGGATACCGCAAAACCAATCCCTGATGATGGTATAGAATGTTTACCTCCTAGTCAGCATGAGGTCCAAGTAGTAGTGACCCGACTAAAGAATAACAAGGCAGTAGGAACCGACGGGTTACCCGCTGAACTATTTAAGACCGGAGGCGATGCACTGATAAGGCGTATACATCAACTTATCTGCGCAATCTGGCTAGAAGAATGCAAACCCGATGATTGGAACCTCAGCATACTATGTCTCGTACACAAGAAACGAGACAAGACGGAATTTGCCAACTACAGAGGAAAATGTCTCCTCCCCATCGCATACAAGATACTCTCGAGCGCACTGTGTGAAAGTTTAAAACCTAAGGTGAATGAGATAATTGGGCTTTACTAATGCGACTTTAGACCTGGTAAATCCACCCTAGACCAGATATTCACACTGCTCCACATCCTGGAAAAGACCCGAGAAGGACAAATCAACTCCTACCATCTCTTTATTGACTACAAAGCCGCCTTTGATACTACTTTACGTTGAAAGGTATTTCAAGCCATGTCTGAGTTTGGTATCCCTGCAAACTAAAGAGACTCTGCAGGATGACACTGGCTGATACACGTTCCTCAATAAGAATAGGAAAGAGTCTCTCCAAAACATTTAATTCCAAACGAGGTTTCAGATAAGGAGACAGCCTATCGTGTGATGTCTTTAATATCCTGCTGGAGAAGATTTTAAGAGATGCAAATGTGCATGGATATGGCACACTAATCACAAGAGAACACATGCTACTCGCCTATGCCGACGACATCGATATCATAGGTCGGTCACCGGAAGTGGTAACTGTAGCCTATGAAAGAATCGAAAGAGGGTCAGTGAATATGGGTCTGGCAGTAAATGGAGATAAGACGAAATGTATGGTTTCAACTCCCAAAACGCCTTGCCCAACCGAGCAGATAAAGAAAATGGAGAAAGTTGGGAACCACACCTTTGAGACAGTCAGTAGCTATATCTACCTCGGCACCACCGTAACTAAAACGAATGGCCAGTTTTGAGATTAAGCGAAGAATAATACTGGCAAACAGATGCTGCTTTGGACTAAATAAGCAGTTAAGAAACAAGGCCACCTCTCGACAGACGAAGATTACACTATACAAGACACTGATACTACCCGTGCTGTTATATATTGGGTTGCCCAAAAAGTAATTGCGGATTTTTTAAAAGAAAGTAAATGCATTTTTAATAAAACTTAGAATGAACTTTAATCAAATATACTTTTTTTACACTTTTTTTCTAAAGCAAGCTTAAAGTAACAGCTGATAACTGACAGAAGAAAGAATGCAATTACAGAGTCACAAGCTGTGAAAAAAATTGTCAACGCCGACTATATGAAAAATCCGCAATTACTTTTTGGGCAACCCAATAGTTCTGAATCATGGGTACTTGTGAAAGCAGACGAGGCAGTACTTGGAGTATTTGAGAGAAAGATTCTTCGTAAAATATATGGAACACTTTGCGTTAACGGAGAATACAGGCGACGTATGAACCACGAGCTGTATGACGACGATAGCATAGCTACACTTATCAAAATACAACGGCTGCATTGGCTAGGTCATGTTGTCAGAATGCATGAAATAGCTCCAGCAAAGAAGTCTTTTGAAGGTACACGCAAACCGGGAAGACCAAAAGCCCGATGGAAAGATCGAGTGATAGGAGACATCTCGAAACTGGGTGTCAGAGATTTTAGAATGAGCGCAGAAGATCGAGGCGCTTGGAACGCTATTCTACATTCGGCTAGTGGAACAAATATTCTGTAATAGCCAAACTGTGCCAAGTGGAGTCTAAATCGGTCTATAACCTGATGTAGCTCCCATATAAACCGATCTCCCGATTTGATTTCCTAAGCCCCTGGAAGCCGCAATTTTCATCCGATTTGGCTGAAATTGTTTACATGGTGTTCTGTTATGACTCTCAACAATTGTGCCAAGTACGGTTCAAATCGTTCAAGAACATGATATAGCTCCCATATAAACCAGTCTCCCGATTTCACTTTTAAATCCTTACATGCCGCGATTTTTATCCGATTTGGCTGAAAATTGGCATATAGTGTTCTATTATGAATCTCAATAACTGCACCAAGTACGGTCCAATTTGGTCTATAACTAGATATATTGGGTTGCCCAAAAAGTAATTGCGGATTTTTTTAAAGAAAGTAAATGCATTTTTAATAAAACTTAGAATGAACTTTAATCATATATACTTTTTTTACACTTTTTTTCTAAAGCAAGCTAAAAGTAACAGCTGATAACTGACAGAAGAAAGAATGCAATTACAGAGTCACAAGCTGTGAAAAAATTTGTCAACGCCGACTATATGAAAAATCCGCAATTACTTTTTGGGCAACCCATAGCTCCCATATTTTTGGCAAAATCCCTGGTGGTGGGTTCCCAAGATTTGGCCCAACCTTATTTGTCAAAGACAGTTGCGTGATTTCGTTTTGAATCTATCAAATCTATATGTCGAGGTGTTGCAAACGGAATAAAAAATTGATTATACCCCCGCCTTTCGGTTGTGGGTATTAAGATATCAAACCTTTAGGTTAAAAGTACATTGTATTATTTCTTTCCAGATCTGGTTTACATTTTGTCACCTATACCTCAGAACCACGAAAACTGTTGCCCTATCTCATGAAACGTTTTGAGAAGCGTGGAGGCCATATTGTCAAGCAGAAAATTGAAAGCCTTACGGAATTTTGCGAAAATACAAACTATGAGGTGATTGTCAATTGTACAGGACTGGGATCTTTCAAATTGCTGGGGGATGAGAAAATGTATCCGGTGCGTGGTCAAGTGAGTAGAGTAAGGGCTCCATGGTTGTACTATGTGTTGCTGGATGAGAGTGATGATGGAAACTATATTATACCCAAGTATGAATACGATTTTTTTTGTAACACAAAACAAAATTTAATAATTTTCATAATTTGGTAAAATTTTAACAGCATGGACTCTGTGGTTCTGGGAGGAACCCATCAGGAAAATGATTTTAATATTTCAGTATGTCCCAATGATAAGAAATTCATAGTAGAAGGTTGTAATCAGTTAGTGCCTCCCCTGGAAAAGGCCACCCATATGTTTGATTGGGTGGGACAAAGGCCGGGAAGACCCAATTTGCGTTTAGAGTCAGAGCAATTTGGTAGTTAGCCCCAGAAATGTGTTTATTTTAGTTGATTTTATTATATTTTACTCTTTGCAGATAAGCAATTGGTTATTCATAACTATGGCCATGGTGGCAGTGGTGTTACTCTAGCCTGGGGTTGTGCCTCTGAGGTATTGGATATATTGGAAAAGGCCATGGAGAAATTACATCAACAAAAATCGAAATTATAATCAACTCCAGTTTGTGTAGTTAACATTTGTCAGCCTGTTAAGCAACATTAAATGTGTGTTTTGGCTGTATACATGTTTAATAAACTAATGTTGCGGGCAACAATGTTGCTGGCAACATTGCTGCTGGGAATTGGGTTTTACTCTTTGCATGTTTGCCAGGATTTGGTGGTTTCTTTTGCGGGCAAACTTCGTTTTTTCGACGAGTTTTCGTTGCTTGGTATTACCTCTTATAGATGGTTGGCTTTAGTATGCCGTCGGCACTTGATGCGGCAATGTGGTGATGAATGTGGAAGCACAAGGATTACAATTTCTTATTTTATTTGACTAGAATACATGATGGCTGGTTCAACTAAGATATTTTTTTAGAATATAAGGCAGCATATGAATGGTAGTTAATGCTGTGTTAACGAAGTCTATCTCAAAGTTTTTGAACTGCAGTTGCCAAATCAATGCCCTTCATTAAATATAAACCGATTTTGGATTTCAAAGTTTACAAGCGCCAGGTTGCTTGCTTTGTAAAATGTACCGGTTTACCATTGTTTTTAAAAACAAAAAACTAGCATTCGTAACACTATTTTGTAGTGAATATTTTGTTGCAGTCAATTTGGTCAGTAATGCGTGCTATGTCTACGGTCATGGTCCAGTGGCCATAATGTTTGTACCACCCTTGATTTGGCGATTTGACTTGCATTTGATCCGCAATTACTTTTTGGGCAACCCAATAAACCGATTTTGGATTTCAAAGTTCACAAGCGCCAGGTTCAAAAACAAAAAATTAGCATTTGCAACACAATTTTGTAGTGAATATTTTGTTGCTATCAATCTACTGTCATGGTTCAGTGGCCATAATGTTTGTACCACCCTTCATTTAGTGATTTGACTTGCACATAATTATTTGGCAAGTATTTTGATACTGAATCTAAGTGACCAGGGTGGCGTATAACGTATGGCATATATGGCATTGGAAAAAATAATAATTATACGCACCGGTGACCAACAAATTTGATAAAGAAATTATTTTAAAGGCTTAGTGCTGTCTCAGATGTTCTCACCAATTAGTGAGGGTAACTAAATTTGATGCATTGCTTTTCTACTAGAGCTAACCAAAGATATAACACGCATCGAAACAGAATATCAAGAACTTGTAGATAACTCGTTGTTCTATTGAATGAAATGAACCGCTAATGAGCACGTTTGTACAAAAGCCGATGTAGTTTTTTATTAAAATATGTTTCGAATTTTTTTTTTCAAATCGAAAATTCGGTTTTTGTGGAATTTTCGATAATATATTGAGGCACATTTCCCTCTAGAATGCATGGTTTAAGAGATAGAGCCAATTAAATATTTTTAATTGAAAATTCGACTTTGGATGATTTTATACCATAGGATGGATGTTATACTAATTTCCTCATTCCATTTGTAACACCTCGATGTATGCATCTAACACCCAATAAAGAATATATTCCGTTGCCCAAGAAGTAATTGCGGATTTTTCATATATTCGGCGTTGACAAATTTTTTCACAGCTTGTGACTCTGTAATTGCATTCTTTCTTCTGTCAGCTATCAGCTGTTACTTTTAGCTTGCTTTAGAAAAAACGTGTAAAAAAAGTATATTTGATTAAAGTTCATTCTAAGTTTTATTAAAAATGCATTTACTTTCTTTTAAAAAATCCGCAATTACTTTTTGGGCAACCCAATATATTCTTGATTGTGATGACATTTTAAGTCGATCTTACCATGTCCGTCCTTCTGTCCGTCAAAAGCACGCTAGCTTTCGAAGGAGAAAAGCTAGACTCTTCAAACAAATACTTCTTATCAGTGTAGGTCGGTTGGAATTGTTAATGGACATTATCGGTCCATGTTTTGATGTAGCTGTCATAGAAACCGATCTGGGTCTTGACTTCTTTAGCTTCTAGAGGGCGCAATTGAAATTTTGTTCAAATACTCCTTATTATGTAAATGGGCCATACCGGTCCATGTTTTTTTAAATAGCTGCCATATAAACCGATTTGGGGTCTTGACTACATAAGCTTCTAGAGGGCGCAATTCGAAGGAGTAAAGCTAGGCTCTTGAAATTTTGCACAAATACTTTTCGGTCGGTTGAGATTGTAAATGGCCCATATCGGTCCATGTTTTGATATAGCTGCCATATGAACAGATTTAGAGTCTCGAATTCTTAAGCTCTAGAGGGCGCAATTCCTATCCGATTTGTATGAAATTTTGCACGCGGTGTTTTGGTATCACTTCCAACAAGTGTTTAAATATGGTCTAAATCGGTTGATAACCTGTTATAGCTGTTATATAAACCAACCTTGGGTCTTGACTTCTTGAGCTTCCAGAGGGCGCAATTCTTCTCCGATTTGGCTGAAATTTGGCTGAAATTTGGCATGTCGTAATTCGTTATGACTTCTAACAAATGTTCTAAGTATGGTTCAAATCGATACATAACCTGATATAGCTGCCATATTAGCCGATCGCCCCATTAGATTTCTTGAGCCTTTAGAGGGCACAAGTCCTATTTGATTTGGCTGAAACTTTGCATGAAGTGTTCCGGTATGACTTTCAACAATTGTGCTAAGAATTGTTGAAATAGGTCCATAGCCGGATATAGCTGCCATATAAGCCGATCTCCCAGTTTGACTTTTTGAGTCTCTGGAGGGCGCAATTATTACTCGATTTGACTGAAATTTTGGACAAATGACAAATGCGATCCATGGTGGAGGGTATATACGATTCGGCCCGGCCGAATTTAGCACGCTTTTACTTGTTAGTTTTCAAAGTGAAATATTGATGGGCTTTCGATGAAATTTAGAATTTCTTGATGGAGTCTCGAAATTCGATGAAACTTGGAATTTTTTGAGGGAGTCATAAATGGAGGATCATTTTTCTCAAGGACACACAGTTTGGGAGATAAAACCAATTGAAAGTTTTCAAATAAATGTTCGATTTTTTATGGATTTTCGATAACATTTGCTATTTATTAATAAGATCACAATTAAGGGCCATTTCCCGCTAAGTTGAATTGTTTAGAAAATAGAGCCAATTTAAAGTTTTCAGAATAAAATTTTTAATTTTTGATGACTTTGTTGGTGACATCACGAATAAAAGCCCATATCCCTTTAGTACGCATAGTTTAGCAGATACAAGCACCTTCAACCGGCGGACACTTTGTCCGTAATAAAGCTGTGATTTTTAAGCTATTATCTTTTTGGCAACATTGGTTTAAACAGCTCACGGACGTTTCGTGTTTTGTTTCACTTTCAACCATCTTCAGTTTGGTCGATAATTTACACAATGAATCGTCTTACAAACGTACAACGCTTGCAAACTATTGAATTTTATTATCAAAATGCGTGCTCTGTTAGGAAAGTTCATGGTGCTAAAATTGTCATCAGAGACGAAGCTCATTTTTGGCTCTATGGGTACGTAAATAAGCAGAACTGTCGATTTTGGAGTGAAGATCAACCAGAAGCATTGCAAGAGCTACTAATGCATCCAGAAATAGTCACAGTTTGGTGCGGTTTATGGGCTGATGGCATCATTGGACCGTACTTCTTCAAAGTTGATGCAAATCGTAAAGTAACTGGCAATGGTGAGCGCTACCGAGGGATGATATATAACTTTTTTTTGTCCAAAATGCATGAGCTTGACTTGCATGACATGTGGTTTCAACAATGAACTTATTGAGAGGTGAGTTCGCTGAACATTTTATTTCACATTCGGAACCGGTCAATTCGCCACCTATTTCGTGCTGTTTAACGCCTTTAGACTATTTGGGGCTATGTTAAAGCTCACTGACAAGTCCGCTTCAATTGACGCATTGGAAGACAACATTGAAGCATTTATTCGTGAAATACCGGCCGAAATGTTGGAAAGAGTACGCCAAAATTGGACTAAGCGGATTGACCATTTGAGGCGGAGTCA
>NC_081555.1:149643504-149723504 GCF_963082655.1 Stomoxys calcitrans | reverse complement strand
ATAAAGGTCGCATTTATTGTCTGATTTTTTCTCAGAAATTTGGTATAGCGAATTATGTGGATCTGCCAATGCGTCAGTTGAAGAGGGCTTGTCTGTATAGACATGAGCTTTAACATAGCCCCACAAAAAATAGACTAAAGGCATTAAATCGCACGATCTAGACGGCCAATTGACCGGTCCCGAACATGAAACAAAATTCTCACCGAACTCGCCTCTCGATAAGTACATTGTTATGCGTGCTTATGGGCTTGTGGCACCGTATTGTTGAAACCACATGTCATGCAAGTCAAGATCATGCTTTTTGGGCAAAAGATTCGTTGGATATCATCTCACGGTTACGCTCACCAACCAATGAATTCGGTACAATGGCCGAACAAAAAGCCTTTTTACTTGTTAAGTTTACAATAATCTAATCTAATAAGCTTTTGTTGGTTACACAAACCATTTAAGCTGACACAAAAGTCGTCTTACAGGTAGCTGACTCTTTGATAACATACAGGGTGGCTGATGAAAGCCGCTACCAAAAAAAAATGTAATAACTTTTTTTCTATTTAATAATAATAATTTAATAATTAATTTAATTAATTAATTAATTAATTTAATTAATAATAATTTAATAATTAATTTAATAATTTAATTTAACATGAATAAAAGAAAAATGTATTCCATACACCGAAAAAAAAATGTAGCAATATTCATCATTGTAGCAATATTCATCAGCCACCCTGTAAATCTCATTTTTTATTAGACTGCAACTTGGGTGAAGAATCAAAACACAAATGCTTTTTGGAAAAATGAAACAAAAGACATCATACAGAAAATGCAGACAAGCAAAAGGATAATGCATTTATTGTGATATCCTTAGATGATGACACTAAAGTGTTGCAAAGTAATTTAAGGCACATTCAAGTTCACTGTTTGTAAATTTTTAATGCAAACATTCCTTGAAAAACTCAAAAGCACATAGCTTTACTTGTCAAAGTTGTTTGTTGCAAAAAAACACATTCTTCCCTTTAATATTGAAGGGGATTTCCAAAAGACTGCATGGAGAGTGAGTAAAGTAAACAAGTAAAAGCGTGCAAAGTTCGGCCGGGCCGAATCTTATATACCCTCCACCATGGATCGCATTTGTCGAGTTCTTTTCCCGGCATCTCTTCTTAGGCAAAAAAGGATATAAGAAAAGAGTTGCTCTGCTATTAAAACGATATCAAGATATGGTCCGGTTCGGACCACAATTAAATTATATGTTGGAGACCTGTGTAAAATTTCAGCCAATTCGTATAAGAATTGCGTCCATTGGGTCTCACGAAGTAAAATAGAGAGAACGATTTATATGGGATCTGTATCGGGCTATAGAACGATTCAGACCATTATAAACACGTTTGTTGATGGTCATGAGAGGATCCGTCGTACAAAATTTCAGGCATATCGGATAATAATTGCGACCTCTAGGGGTCAAGAAGTCAAGATCCCAGATCGGTTTATATGGCAGCTATATCAGGTTATGAACCGATTTGAACCTTATTTGACACAGTTGTTGAAAGTAAAAATAAAATACATCATGCAAAACTTCAGCCAAATCGGATAGGAATTGCGCCCTCTAAAAGCTCAAGAAGTCAAATCCCCAGATCTGTTTATATGACAGCTATATCAGGTTATCGACTGATTTCAACCATACTTGACACATTTGTTGGATATCATAACGAAATACTTCGTGCAAAAATTCATTCAAATCGGATAAGAATTGTGCCCTCTAGAGGCTCAAGAAGTCAAGACCCAAGATCGGTTTATATGGCAGCTATATCAGGTTATGAACCGATTTAAACCATACTTGGCACAGTTGTTGGGTATCATAACAAAACACATCGTGCGAAATTCCATTCCATTCGGATAAGAATTGCGCCCTCTAGAGGCTCAAGAAGTCAAGACCCAAGATCGGTTTATATGGCAGCTATATCAGGTTATGGACCGATTTGAACTATACTTGGCGCAGTTGTTGGATATCATAACAAAACACGTCGTGGAAAAATTCATTCCAATCGGATAAGAATTGCGCACTCTAGAGGCTCAAGAAGTCAAGACCCAAGATCGGTTTATATGGCAGCTATATCAAAACATGGACTGATATGGCCCATTTACAATACCAACCGACCTACACTAATAAGAAGTATTTGTGCAAAATTTCAAGCGGCTAGCTTTACTCCTTCGGAAGTTAGCGTGCTTTCGACAGACAGACGGACGGACGGACGGACGGACGGACGGACAGACGGACGGACATGGCTAGATCGACATAAAATTTCACGACGATCAAGAATATATATACTTTATGGGGTCTTAGACGAATATTTCGAGTAGTTACAAACAGAATGACGAAATTAGTATACCCCCCATCTTATGGTGGAGGGTATAAAAATAAAAAAAAAAACAGAAACCAGCAGCAGCACGCAGATAAATGCTCCATGACATTTTCAACCATTAACATTTGCGTGTGAGCAAAATAAGAGCGAAGAAATAAGTCTGATATCGTGTTATGAATATTTAAACAATGTGATGTGCAAAATCAGTTTTCATAAACATCAACATCCGCTGCCACCCCCCCGGCCGTCACAACCAAGGCATCTTGAAGTAAGCGGCAACATGAAAAAAAGCGAAACGCAGAACTTAACCAAACACACACGCATTTGCTGGCATGCATATGAATATGGGCAGATATTCCAACAAATACCAGGAGAGCTTTCACTTTTCCTCTTTTTGCTCTTTTTAGTTTACATGCTGTATTGTTGTGATGGGTGTAATAAAATATTATGTCTCCATATGTGACTGTGTGTGTGGGGTTGTGTGTGTGGTTTTCACATGGTAGTCATAACATATTGAAGATTCAACATAGGTTGGTTAAACAAAGCTAAGGTTAGTTAGTTGTAATAGTCTGCAATTGCAATGGACAATTAAGTCATTCAAAGGTTTTGTGGGTTTATGCTACTGAAAATTTGCCCGTGAACATTCCTTGAAGAAACAGGGGGTAAACTTCTCGCATATCAATGAGTAGGGGACCTGCTCTTTATAGCAGTGTAACACCTCTTTGGTCAGAAGTTTTTTGCTAGAGAAGTTTCAACCTGGCCGGATACCTCACAAATATAACCAGCTTTAGTAAGGGTATAACTATCGCTGATACTTTTCTGATGTTTACGCCGGGATTTGAACCCAGACGTTCGGCGTCATAGGCGGACAATGATAGGGGACCTGCTCTTTATAGCCGTGTAACACATCTTTGGTCAGAAGTCTTTTGGCAGAGAAATTTCAACCTGGCCGTATATCTCAAAAATGTAGCCAGCTTTAGTAAGGAGATAACCATCGCTGAAACTTTTCTGATGTTTACGCCGGGATTTGAAGCCAGGCGTTCGGCGTCATAGGCGGACATGCTAACCTCTGCTCCACGGTGGTTTATAACTGAATTATCAATCCCATGGCAGCCGGTTGTACGCACCGGATAGACCCCATGGAATCCTCAGCGGCAAGGGCTGCCACCTCAGTGTACGTGTTCGTTTTTTTTCGTCATGGGAGAGACACATCCCGGAGTGCCTTCTCCGCACGCTTCTGGTCCGTGCCGGGATTGAAAAGAACCCCGGACGCTGGTTCTGTTCGGTTTGCCAGAACCGCCTTCATCATCGGTCGGTGTCGGTGAGGTGTAAACGGTGCATGGAGTGGGTACATTTCCGATCTTGCTCTGGCCTCACTTCACTACGGGAGTATAGTCATACTGGTTATGTCGCAAGGTGATGTGCGAACATAGCCAGCAGTGGGTCACAAGCGTCGTCGTCGTCGCCTTCCGCGTCCGCGTCCTCGCCTTCGGCGTCCGCGTCCTCGCCTTCCGCGTCCTCGCCTTCCGCGTCCTCGCCTTCGGCGTCCGCGTCCTCGCCTTCCGCGTCCTCGCCTTCCGCGTCCTCGCCTTCGGCGTCCGCGTCCTCGCCTTCGGCGTCCGCGTCCTCGCCTTCGGCGTCCGCGTCCTCGCCTTCGGCGTCCGCGTCCTCGCCTTCCGCGTCCTCGCCTTCCGCGTCCTCGCCTTCCGCGTCCTCGCCTTCCGCGTCCTCGCCTTCCGCGTCCTCGCCTTCCGCGTCCTCGCCTTCTGCGTCCTCGCCTTCCGCGTTCGCGTCCTCGTCGTCAGACTATGTAACCCCCCCCGACCTCTCCCCTACGGCAATTTACGCAACGACAGCATTCCAGCCCAAATATTGCCACAGGTCAGTGCCGGGAAGTGTATCGTTCTTGCAATTAAACTGCAACGGACTTCGCGGTAAGATCGATGAGATTGTGGACTTTATGAGTCGGAAGAGCATATTGGTCACAGCATCCAGGAGACAAAGCTGACTGACCAACACCTGCAGCTTGCACAGTTGTCACGCTTACAATGTGCTACGCAAGGATCGCTCAAGGAATGGAGGTGAGGGATTGGCCTTTATTATACACCATTCCGTGCAATACCTATCTCGCCTGCGCATGACGCTAGTGACCCCTACATGGAATGCATGGGGATAGCAGTCAGGTCTGGTACTGCCGAGATAGAGCTATACAACGTGTATACACCGCCGGTTGGTAGCTCTATTCCGATTAATGGCCAGGCTTACAACCCCGACATAAGTGGGTTGCTATCTGGCCATAATCGAATGGTTCTAGAGGACTTTAATGCGCATCACACGTCATGGCATTTTCCCCTAGGTAACGACCAGCGTGGCATAGCTTTGGCAGAGCATATTGAAAGCTCCACGTTTTGCACGGTGAATGAGGATGCCCCCAATAGGATAAGGAGCAGGTGCACCAGCTCGCCAGACATGACGTATCCTGGCAAGCCGTCATCTCTTTGGGATCAGACCACCTCCCCATAATTCTCACCATCGACCGACCACACGATTTCCTAACCTCTGAGCGCCGTACGTTTATAAATCATAAGAAGGCCAATTGGACTGGCTTCAGAGAGTATACCAATCGTCGCTTCAATGAACTGCCACCCCCCTCTGATGTGCCAGTGGCCGAGAGGAAATTCCGAGACTTCATTAACGCAGCGGCCGCTCGTTTTATACCAGCCGCTCGAATACCCCAAGTGCAGCCCATTTTATCGGCGCAAGCAGTGGTACTCGCAGATGAGTGTCAGGGGATTCGTGCGAGCTGAATCTGGAAATAAACAGGGTAGTCAACGAACATAAGCGGAATTTGTGGCTGGAACACTTGGAGCAATGTAACTTAGGCACCGATGTAGGCAAACTGTGGTCTACTGTTAAGTCAGTCTGGGACCCCGGCAGATGGGATGACTTCAGGACTTCAGTCACTTTTGGCGAAATAATCGTGACTGATGCGAAGAGATGCGCCAGGTTGTTTAACCGTCAATTTATTGTGTATCCCGAGAGAGACAGGGCAAGGAGGAGAGCCATTCGCCTTATTCGTAGTCTCCGCGCCGATCAACAGCCATCACAGTTTACCGTGGGTGAAGTTACGAATGTCATCCGTGGCGCCAAATCATCTAAGGCGTTGGACCCAGACGGAATCTCTACATTGATGTTGAAGAAACTGGATTCACCTGGAATTGAGTACCTTACCACCTCAACCTGTCATTGAATACTCTTATATTGGTTGCCCAAAAAGTAATTGCGGATTTTTGATATAGTCGGCGTTGACAAATTTTTTCACAGCTTGTGACTCTGTAATTGCTTTCTTTCTTCTGTCAGTTATCAGCTGTTACTTTTAGCTTGCTTTAGAAAAAAAGTGTAAAAAAAGTATATTTGATTAAAGTTCATTCTAAGTTTTATTAAAAATGCATTTATTTTCTTTTAAAAAATCCGCAATTACTTTTTGGGCAACCCAATAGTTCCCGATGTCTGAAAAATGGCCAGAGTAATCACATGCTACTGAAGCCTGGAAAGAACCCAAGTTTGGGGGGGAGTCGTATAGACCGAATTCCCTTCTCTCACCAGTGGCAAAGACGCTTGAGGCATTACTCCTCCCCATTCGCCGAGCATCAACATGCATTCTGAAGACTGCATAGCACAACAACAGCTTTGCATGCCATCACCGCACACATTTGCCGTGGCTTCAGTCAGCCCAGGCCATGTGATAGGATGGTCCTCGTGGGACTGGACCTATCGAAGGCATTCAACAAATTATTTTCAGCCATACCAAATTATTTTCAGCCAGGCCTGAAACGATGGTTCGCGAATTATCTGTGTAGTCGCCAGTCATTTGCGGAATTTAGGGATAAGAAGTCGAAACACCGTAGAGTGAAACAGGGAGTTACCCAAGGTGGTGTGATATCTCCGGCACTGTTTCACCACTACCTATCATCCATTCCACCCCCTCCAGACGGCATAGAGATCGTATCATATGCTGACGTTTGTACAATCATGGCATCAGGCCCCCCCACCCATTGATGACATCTGGAGTGATATCTCCGGCACTGTTTAACCTCTACCTATCCTCCATTCCACCCCCTCCAGACGGCATAGAGATCGTATCATATGCGGACGATTGTACGATCATGGTATCAGCCCCACACCCATTGATGACATCTGGAGTGATATCTCCGGCACTGTTTAACCTCTACCTATCCTCCATTCCACCTCCTCCAGACGGCATAGGGATCGTATCATAAGCTGGCGATTATACGATCATGGCATTAGGCCCTCCACCCATTGATGACATCTGCGATAGGTTGAAGGTCTGCCTCAACGAACTTGCCTCATATTTCGCTGCAAGAAATCTGGAGATATCCGCCACCATATCTTCAGCCACACTGTTCACTACAAATACTCGTGAGGTGAATACTGAGCTGACTGTGATGGTCGATGGGAAATGATTGCGACCATCAAGTGTCCCAAAATAGTTGGCATGCCACAGCAATCTGCGATAGAGTTAAAAGTAGAATCAAGGTCCTCAAGTCACTTGCTGGCAGCACTTGGGGTGCGGAGCACTTGGCCAGGCCTGAAACGATGGTTCGCGAATTATCTGTGTGGTCGCCAGTCATTTGTGGAATTTAGGGATAAGAAGTCGAAACACCGTAGAGTGAAACGGGGAGTTCCCCAAGGTGGTGTGATATCTCCGGCACTGTTTAACCTCTACTTATCCTCCATTCCACCCCCTCCAGACGGCATTGAGTTCGTATCATATGCGGACGATTGTACGATCATGGCATCAGCACCGCCCCCCCCCCCCCCCCATTGATGACATTTGCGATAGATTGAACGTCTACCTTAACGAATTTGCCTCATATATCGCTGCAAGAAATCTGAAGATATCCGCCACCAAATCTTCAGCCACATTCTTCACTACAAATACGCGTGAGGTGAATACTGAGCTGACTGTGATGGTCGGTGGAGAAATGATTGCGACCATCAAGTGTCCCAAAATAGTTGGCATGCCACAGCAATCTGCGATAGAGTCACAAGTAGAATCAAGGTCCTCAAGTCACTTGCTGGCAGCACTTGGAGCGCGGACAAAGAAACCTTGTTGACCACGTACAAAGCAATTGGCCGGTCTGTGGTTAGTTATGCAGCGCCAGTGTGGTCTCGTCAGCTTTGTGACACGCAGTGGAATAATATTCAGATCAGTCAGAATGCCGCCCTCCAAACAGCGACGGGCTATCTCCTCAGTTCTCATGTGGACCACCTCCATCGGGAGACGAAGATCCTACCAGTGCGAAGACATAACTGCATGCTGTCCAAGCAATACCTTTTGGGCTGTTATCGCAGAAACCATCCAAAGCATCATCTTGTGGATAGATATCCACCGCCCAGAAGCCTTAAGGTAGATCTACATGATCTAGAGCGTGAGGTTCAGCGAGAACCTCTAGATCAAGCGGCTTATCAAGCAGGTCTAAATAACATGCATGCAGACACGGTAGCAGATGCGGTAATTGGCTATCGGGTGAATGTAGTCCTTGGAGAACGACCGCCTCCCATTGCACCTGAAGAAATTGACCTACCACGGCAAACCAGTGTTGTTCTGGCTCAATTATGTTACGGCAGATGCAGCCGCCTCAAATCCTACAGAGCAAGGATTGAGGTCGACGTGCAAGATGTATGTCCCGAATGTAACCAGGGACACCACGATACACGTCACCTGTTTAACCTGTATGCCAATGACCATCTTATAGCCTAGACCGACTTGCTTTGGAAAATTCTCAGACGATTAACTACAAATGGTATTTTGGTGGTTTGAGTGTAGAGGCAACAATGTCTGTTGGGATTGAAGATAGTTTAGTAACCCACCCTTGTGGATGAAATAGAAATTGACTCCCTATCTACTTTTATGACTTCTTGAGATTCTAAACGTCTTACCCTAATATCCTACACACTTTGCATGCTTACACATACATTAGGGACTTTGCTGTGAGTAGTGTGTAAATCCTTTTGTTGAATACAAATGTCTTTGTCTTCTAAACCTGTGAAAGAGCAAAAATATTTATACGATTTTATAGACTACAAAAAAGAAAAATCCTTTTTTTTTACTTTCAAAGAACTTTGGTTGGTTTTACTGACTTCTTTCGTGCTCTTTCAAGAATAAAATGTTTTCTTCATTCCTTTTTATAGCATTTAGACAATTGTATTTAAGTACCCATCATAAGGACTTAACCATTATCAGTGCTGGCTCACAGAGGTCAGGATTTGCATTTTATTGCCTAGTATTGAAACATAAATGGGAGTTGTGTGAATCACATAAAAAAGAACATTCATCAAAAGGTAGAGCAATTTCGATAGTGTTTTAATATTTGGTAAAAAAAGGATTAGTTTTCGTAAAAGTCCTTTGACGAAGGATGAAATCAGTAAAAGTGTGTTAAGTTCGTTCTGGCCGAAACTTGGGAGCCCACCATCATGAATTCTGGTAAAAATTTATACAAAATAATTTATGTTGTAGGGCATATTATACTCTCCACCATAGGATGGGGATATACTAATTTCGTCATTCGGTTTGCAACTTGAAATATGCGTCTGAGACCCCATAAAGTATATATATTCTTGATCGTCATGTAATCTTAAGTCGATCTAGCCGTGTTCGTCCGTCCGTCCGTCTGTCTGTCGAAAGCACGCTAACTTTCGAAGGAGTAAAGCTAGCTGCTTAAAATTTTGCACAAATATCTTTTATTAGTGAAGGTCGGTTGGGATTGTAAATGGGCCAAATCGATCCATGTTTTGATATAGCTGCCATATAAACCGATCTTGGGTCTTGGCTTCTTGAGCCTCTAGAGTGCGCAATTCTCGTCCGATTTGCCTGTAATTTTGCACATAGTGTTTTGGTATCACTTCCAACAACTGTGCGAAGTATGGTTCTAATCGATACATAACCTGATATAGCTGCCATATAAACCGATCTTAGGTCTTGACTTATTGAGCCTCTAGAGGGCGCAATTTTCGTCCGATTTGACTGAAATTTCGCACACAGTGTTCTGGTATCACTTCCAACAATTGTGCGAAGTATGGTCCTAATCGGTTCATAACCTGATATAGCTGACATATAAACCGATCTTGGGTCTTGACTTCTTGAGCCTCTAGAGGGCGCAATTCTCGTCCGATTTGACTGAAATATGGCAGCTATATGCTGCCATATAAACAGATCTTGGGTCTCGAATTCTTGAGCCTCTAGAGTGCGCAATTCTCGTCCGATTTGACTGAAATTTTGCACATAGTGTTTCTATATCACTTCCAACAACTGTGCGAAGTATGGTCCTAATCGGTCTTTAACCTGATATAGCTGACATATAAACCTATCTTGGGTCTTGACTTCTTGAGCCTCTAGAGTGCGCAATTCTCGTCCGATTTGACTGAAATTTTGCACATAGTGTTTTGATATCACTTCCAACAACTGTGCGAAGTATGGTCCTAATCGACACATAACCTGATATAGCTGCCATATAAACCGATCTTGGGTCTTGACTTCTTGAGCCTCTAGAGGGCTCAATTCTCGTCCGATTTGACTGAAATTTTCCACATAGTGTTTTGATATCACTTCCAACAACTGTGCGAAGTATGGTCCTAATCGGTACATAACCTGATATAGCTACCATATTAACCGATCTTGGGTCTTGACCGATCTTGAGTCCGAAAGTCGTGCCATAGAGCGATACCACTTGGTAGCGAAGTTTTAACATGGCAGGATACCTCACAATTGCAGATAACCACCGCTGAAAAATTTTCTGATGTTCACGCCGAGATTTGAACTCTTGAGCCCCTAAAAGCAGATAGTATTACCCGATTGGGTTGAAATTTTGCACGCAGTATTTTGTTGCGACTTCCAATGATCTTGCAAGGTGTGGCTGATATCTTATATATAAAATTCAATTTGTGTTTGTTTGTTTCGTATAGACTCAAAAAAGGCTGAACCGATTACCTTGAAATGTTCACAGATTGTGTAGGTTGGTTTGAAAGGAAACATAGGCTATATCATTTTTTTTTTTTGATATCGGAAGGGGGACGGAGCCTCCCCCTTACCCCCAAAAAGTACTACCCAAAAATAAAAGTGGACCGATCAAGACAATATGGGATTGAAATGAATGGTATTCAGTAGTAGAGTACGAATTTCATAATAAAAGTTGGGTCCAAGTACCTGGGGGGCCGCCCCAGCCCCTAAATATCTTCAAAAAAGGGTTATTTGACGATCATGACAATATGGGACTCAAATGAAAGGTATTCGAGAGTAGATTACGAATATGGTCAGGAAGTAGTAATAGGCTTTATAATTTATTGATAACGGAGGGGGCCAGACCCTAAACCGTTACCCCCAAAAACACCACCCAAAACAAAAGTGGACCGTTCGGGACAATATAGGTACCAAATGAAAGGTATTGGAGAGTAGAAAACGAATATGGAATTTAAATTTGAGTCAAAGTACCCATCAGTCCGCCCTAACGCCAAAACTCCCCCACACAGATATATTGGACGTTCATTTCAATATGGGGCTCAAATGAAAGGTATTCGGAAGTAGATTTCGAATCTGGCATACAAAATCAGATCGAAGTATAGGGGGTTACGCCAGCCCTCAAAAACGCCATTAGACCCATTATGATTATATGACATATGGCTGAACCGATTTTCTTAAAATTTTCACAGATTGTGTACGTTTTTCTGGAAGGAAACATAGGCTATATAATATTTAGATATCGGGTGGAGGCGGACCCTCCCCCTTAACCCAAAAATGTCACCTATATCCGAAAGGGGTTCGATGGGCACAATAGGGGTTTCAAATGAAAGGTATTGAAGACCATAAAACGAATATGGTATTAGAATTTGGGTCTAAGTATCGTTGGTTATTTGGATCCACACACCCTCCCCCCCCCCCCACAACCCGAAAACTACTCTAAACACATATATACAAAGTTCATGTCAATATGGGACTCAAATAAAAGTATTAGGCAGTAGATTACAAATATGACATAAAACATTAGGTCCAAGTAAAGGGGGGTTCCCCACCCCCAACTGGGCATATTAGCCGACCATGGCTATATGGGACTCAACTCAAGGGTATTAGGGAGTATATTACGAATACGACATTTAAATTTGCATGAAGGTCTAGGTGACCCTTTTTCTCCTAAATATACGTCAAATGGGTTATTTGATCCATTATCACAATATGGGACTCCAATGAAAGGTATTTCAGAGTAGAAAACGAATTTGATATCCATTTTTCCGTTGGGAACAAAGAACGAATTTAAAGTCTCTTTTCAGTGCAAAATGCCGGTGGCCGCCCCAGCCCCAAAACACCCTCCAAACGGTTCGTATATACCGGCCATGGCAATATGGGGCTCAAATTAAAGGGATTTGGAAGTGCTGCGCGAATTTGATATCCATATTTGAGTCGAGATGTCTGAGGTGCCATCCCTCTCCTAATGAGACCATTAACCTAAGGAAGAACATTACCAAAAGGAACCGAGAAGGGGCAAATTCTCTCGCTTTGTCCGACGTTCTCGCTAGAATTCGAACGGGCTCAGCGTCATACGCTACAATGGCACGAATTCGATATCCACATTCAGGGCGAAGTGTCCTCACCCTAAAAGATATTAGAGAGCTAAAGAAGGCGCAGCGGAGCGGGCCGGGTTCGGCTAGTACCTTCTATGTAAACCGATCAACCTATTTGACAGCTTGAGACCCTAAAGTCGGAATTTTTATTCGTTTGGGCTGAAATTTTGTACGTAGTGTTCTGTTACGGCTTCCAGAAATCATGACAAGCTATGTCCAAATCGGTGTATAGTATGATATAGCTCTCAGATAAACCGATTTCCGGATTAGTGGTATATGGCATGAATATTTACTTGATTTTCCAAAAAGTACCCAGTCGCCCATCAATATTTGACTGATATTTTAAACGTAGTGTTTAGTTATGACCAAGAACTGTACCAAGTTCTGTCCGAAGCGGTCTATAACCTGATATAGCTTCCATATAAACCGATCTCCCGATTTGACGTCTTGAGCCCTTAAAAGCCGTCATTTTTATCTGATTTGGCTGAAATTTTGCATGTAGAACGCGTGAAGCTAGCTGCTTGAAATTTTGCACAAATTTTTAACATTGATGTAGGTCATTGCTGATTGCGAATGGATAAAATTGGCTTATATTTGGATATACGTCCCATATAAACAGATGTCCCGATTTGACATATTTAGTCCCTAGAAGCCGCAATTTCTGTCCGATTTGGCCGAAAATTTGCATGTAGTGTTCCATTATGACTTCTAACAACTGTGCCAAGTACGTTCCGAATCGGTCTATATCCTGATATAGCTCCCATATAAACCGATCTCCCGATTTGACATATTAGTCCCTAGAAGCCGCAATTTCTGCCCGATTTGGCTGAAAATTAGAATGGGGTGTTCTGTTATGATTTTCAGTAACTGTGCCAAGTACGGTTCAAATCAGTCTATAACCCGGCATAGCTCCTATGTAAAGTGGTCTCTCGGTCATCCTTGTTCGGTTCCTAGAGGCTTTAAGTTTTGCTGATTTGACAGAAGTTTGGTATGTAGAATAAAGTTATGCCCTTTAACTAAATTAATTTTGCATACATTTTTAGAAGAATCCATTGTTGTGGGCTCTCAAGATTTGCCTCGGGTTAATTGGGCACGTTTTTATATCCTCCACCATAGGATGGGATACGTATTTCGTCATACTAGCCGCTTGAAATGCTTCTTATTAGTATATGTCGGTTGGGATTGTAAATGGCCATATCGGTCCATGTTTTGATATAGCTGCCATACAAACCGATATTGCATCTGGGCTTCTTGAGCCACTAGAGGGCGCAATTCTCATCTGATATGGCTGAAATTTTAGATTAGGTGTTACTATGATTTTCTGACATCTTGAGCCACTAGAGGGCGCAGTTCTTATCCGTTTAGCTGAAATTTTGGATGAGATGTTTTATTATGACTTCCAACAACTGTGCACAGTATGATTGAAATCGGTACATAACCCGATATAGCTGTCATATAAATCGGTCTTGAATCTTGACTTCTTGAGCCACTAGAGGGCGCAGTTCTTATCTGATTTGGCTGATATTTTGCACGTCGACTTTCGTTATGACTATTTCCAACAACTGTGCAAAGTATGTTTGAAATCGGTTCATAACCCGATATATCTGCCATAGAAACCGATCTTGAATCTTGACTTCTTGAGTCGCTAGAGGGCGCAGCTCTTTTCCGATTTGATTGAAATTGTGCACCACGGGTTTTGTGATGACTTGTAACAACTGTGGTAAATGTGGGTCAAATCGGTTTATAACCTCATATAGCTGCCATATAAACCTGTCTGGAATCTTGACATCTTAAGCCTCTAGAGGGCGCAATTATTATCCGATTTAGCTAAAATTTTGTACAACAGACTTTCCCATGACCTTCAACTTTCATGTCAAATATGTTCTGAATTGGTCTATAGCTTGACACAGCTTCCCTATAAACCGATTTCCCTATCTTACTTCTTGAGCCCCAAAAGGGCTCAATTTTTATTCGATTTGGATGAAATTTTACGCAATACTTCTACTATGGACTCCAAGATGTAATTTAATTATGATCCGAATCGGACAATAACTTGATATACCTGCAATAGCATAGCAATTCTTTTCTTTTAGCCTTTGTTTGTCTTAGAAGAGATACCGGGAAAAGAACTCGACAAATGCGATCCATGGTGGAGGGTATATAAGATTCGGCCCGGTGTTGTTTAACATAGACTGTTACAAAATTCTATCGAACCTACAGGTACTTCATAACCTTTAAAAAACAACAAAATCAAATCTTTTAAAATGTAATGAAAAACTCAAAACGAATAAAAAAAACATTTAAAACAGAAACCATTAAATAAATATAAATGAATTTTTACAAATATTTGTCTTTTGCCACAACCATGGATTTTTGCTTCTAAAAAATGCAAAAAGTAGGAAAAATTTACAAAAAAATTGCAGCTTAACCACACGTGCCCATGCATAAGCGACCATTCACTTCATGCCATATTTGCTTTGGTTAGGAATTCGCTTGTGTTGGTTTCGCTGGCACATGCAGGTTTTACTCATACTAACGCAACTCTTGTTGTTGAAAATATTTGCAATATCTTTTATATCGCTTAAAGTTAAACCAATATATAAACAACTACCAGTATGCTGCAACAGCCACACAACAGCAACAAACGCCGAATACTTTAATTTTTGCGAAATTCTATTTAACAAAAACTAAAAGACTATATGGGGAAACCAAAAAAAAACAGGATCCAAAACTACATGGTGAATGAAATGTTTTTTTTTTAGATGTCCATAAAAGTAAAATTGCCCATAAAAAACAATGAAAAACAGGTTAAAGAGAAATTGGTTTATAAATGAATTTTTAGTGTTTACACAAACCAAGCAGATGCAGCTACGAGATATGAGTGTAGTTCGAACATGACCTACAATGTAAAGGTATCTACGAAAATATTGCTGCACATTCAAAGGGGGCTAAAGGCAGATGTTTTCATTGCACCTACTGTGAGCAAATTTTTGAATGAAAATATAGAGGATTAAGAAACAAGTAAAAAAGGCGTTAAGATCGGGCGGGCCGAGCTTTGGATAGCCACCACCTCGGATACATATGAAAACCACCTTTAATCAAAATTCGGTGAAAATTGAAATCGAAATATGTTCCGATTTGGACCAACTACTAATAAGCACAGTAGCTTTATCTAAAAAAAAACCGATCTGAACCATATACGACACGGATGTCGAAAAGCCTAACATAAGTCACTGTGTCAAATTTCTGTGAAATCGCCTTTTATGGGGCCAAAACTTTATATCGAGATATCGGTCTATATTGCAGCTATATCCAAATCTGGACCGATCTGGGCCAAATGAAAAAGGATGTTGAAGGGCCTAACATAACTCACTGTCCCAAATTTCAGCAAAATCGAATAATAAATGTGGCTTTTATGGGCCTAAGACCCTAAATTGGAGGATTGGTCTATATGGCTGCTATATCCAAATCTGGTCCGATCTGGGCCAAATTGACGAAAGATGTCGAAGGGCCTAACACAACTCACTGTTCCAAATTTCAGGAAAATCGGATAATAAATGTGGCTTTCATTGGCCTAAGACCCTAAATCGGCGGATCGATCTATATGGCAGCTATATCCAAATCTGGACCGATCTGGGCCATATTGGAGAAGTATGTTAGGAGGCTTAACCCAATTTTCGGCGACATCGGACAATAAATGCGCCTTTAATGGGTACAAAATCTTAAATCAAGAAATCGGTCCATATGGCAGCTATATCCAAATCTGGATCGATATGTGCCATATTGCAGAAGTATGTCGATGGGCTTAACTTAACTCACTGTCCCAAATTTCGGCGACATCGGACAATAAATGCGCCTTCAATGGGCCTAAAACCTTAAATCAAGAAATCGGTCTATATGGCAGCTATATCCACATCTGGACCGATCTGGCTTTTATGGACCTAAGACCCCAAATCGGCGGATCGGTCTATATGGGGGCTATATCAAGATATAGTCCGACATAGCCCATCTTCGAACTTAACCTGCTTATAGACAAAAAAAGGATCTGTGCAAAGTTTCAGCTCAATATCTCTATTGTTAAAGACTGTAGCGTGATTTCAACAGGCAGACTATTGATACAAAGAATTCAGTCTTGTCTTTATTGAAGTTAAATATGGAATGAATATGACAATAAGTTTACAGAAAGCAAATGTATGTAGTTTTATAAATAATTTGTTGGTGTACAGTAATAATTACAACATGCCTCCTCAACATAATTGATTTTATAACTACAATCATTTCAAACATTTTAAAAAATTAAATTCGTAACTATTAAAGTTAATGCCAATATTGTTTGAACAAAAATAATGTTTAGGCTTTGGCACAGGTTTCGTGAAAAAATCGGCTACCATTTTGTCTGTAGATAAATATTGTAGTTCAACAAGTCCTCGTTCAACAATATCCTTTATGAAATGGTATTTATAATGAATGTGTTTGGTTCTTGAATGATGTGCTCCAAACTTAGCCATTTGTTGTGCACTTTGAGAATCTGTGTATATAGTGATCGGTTCTTCTTTTGAAAATCCTAGTTCTTCAAGGATATAGTTTAAATATGATGCTTCTTTTGCGGATTCTGTTAGAGCAATATACTCTGCTTCAGCACTAGAAGTCGCAACAACTTTTTGTTTTTTAGATTCCCAGGATACTACACTATTTGCCAACACAAAACAAAATCCAGATTGAGATTTTCGATTATTCACGTCTTGAGCCCAACTGGCATCACAAAATCCGATAATAGGTTTTGAGGTCTTTTTGTACGTTATAACTGCGTTGCTTGTGGTACTGAGATATTTTAGTACTTGAAAAGCAGCGTTTAAATGTTGTTTCCGTGGATTTTTGGAAAATTGTGATAACATGCTAACAGCACACGCTATATCTGGCCTACTGTGGAGGGATATGTAAAGCAAATATCCAATCAATTCCTGATATGCTTTCTCGTCCACTTTTTCTGCCTCTTTTTCAAAAATGGGTTCGCTCTCCAGTTTAATGTTAGCAGCCATTGGTATTCGTACCGGTTTGCAATTTTCCAAACCATACTTTTTCACAAGTTGTTTTATGTATCCCGACTGTGATATAGACACCTCCTTAGGTTTTACATCAACCTCAAGACTAATACAATGTTTAGGGATACCTAAATCGCGAATTTCAAAATTCGATTGTAACGCCTGGACAAACTCGTTCGTATATTCCATACTATTACTCGCAATGACTATGTCATCTACGTACAATGCAACAATCATAATTGTGTTATTTTTATGTATATAGTATATACACTGGTCATATTTCGATTGGTTAAGCCCAAAAGTTTTGATTACAGCATCTATGCATTTGAACCACTGTCTTCCGGATTGCTTTAGCCCGTATATAGATTTTTGAAGTCTACATACTTTATTACGACTTGCCTCCTGTACAAACATTTCGGGTTGTTTCATGTATATTTCTTCATCTAACTTCCCATTTAAAAAAGCTGAGGACACATCAAGTTGTCGGAGATGAAGGTCATATTCAACAGCTAAAGCGTAAAGTAACCTCAATGATGTTTGCCTTACAACAGGAGCATAAGTATCCATGTAGTCCAAACCAGGTACTTGGGTGTATCCCTTTGCTACTAATCTGGCCTTTCTTTTCTGTATTGTCCCGTCCGGTTTAATTTTTGATTTAAACACCCATTTACATCCCACTGGTGTTCGCCCTTCTGGTAAATCGGTTAAATACCAAGTATTATTTTTCATTAACGACGAATATTCGTCTTGCATTGCTTTATACCATTGTCCTGCTTCATTCGAAGTCACCGCTTCATGTACTGACTTGGGGTCCATTAAATTTTCAGATACATTGTTGGAAGATTCATTTTTATTTCTAAAAGCCCAGGATCTCAGTCTTTCTCTAATTGACTCACCCTGTACAGTGGGTTGCACAGAGATATTTGGTAATCCAACAGCATTTTCTGCTTCTAAACCACTTATAGAGTCAACAAAATCATCTTCACAATCCAACATCTCATTATTTTGCCCTCTTCCGGATTCATTAATGGTATTGTCCTGAATTTCCGAATTACCAACGTCATCCGATGTTCTTGCTTCTACATTGTTGGGTTTCGCACATTGAAATTCGTAAAACATTTGAACATCTGTGTTGTCTTGGGGTTTATACAATTCGTCCTCAATAAATCTAACATCTCTACTCTTTATGACAGTTTTTGTTCCGGGTTTCCACAATCTATAAGCCTTTGACTCATTTGAATATCCGACTAGTATATATTCAGCGCTTCTGGCATCAAATTTAGACTTATTTTTCTTATTAAGCGCATATACTTTGCATCCAATCTGTCGCAAATGCTTCACACTCGGTTTTGCTCCTGACCACAATTCTTCAGGTGTTTTTGTATTATTTAAATTCGTAGGACATCTATTTCTAATAAAAACAGCAGCACTTATCATTTCTGCCCATAAAATAACTGGAAGATTTGCTTCTAGCATGTAGCATCGACCCATTTCCACTAAAGTCCGATTCATGCGTTCTGCAACTCCGTTTTGTTGCGGCGTATATTCAGCAGAAAGTTGCCTTTTTATCCCATTATCCTTTAAAAACTTTGAGAACTCAGTGCTTACCAATTCTTTAGCATTGTCACTACGCAATGTCTTAATTTTCTTGCTAGTTTCATTTTCAGCCATCAATTTGAATTCTTTAAACTTTTCCAAATATTGATCCTTACGTTTCAAAAAATAAACATACGTTTTACGTGAAAAATCATCAATAAACGTTGCAAAATAGTAACTTCCACCCATCGACTCACATTTCATGGGACCACAGAGATCTGTATGAACTAACTGCAAAATTTCTGTTGATGATTTTTCGTTCTTATGTGGAAAAGGAGTTCTACTTTGTTTACCACGAATGCAAGTTGTACAGTCTATATTCGCATTCCTTATATTTGGCAACCCGACGACCATTTCATAAGACGACAATTTAATTAAATCTTTAGCATTTAAATGTCCAAAACGCCCATGCCATAATTTAAAGTCTTTTTCTCCGGATGCTTGCACTGATTTGGTTACCTCGCTACTCATGCGAACTACATAAATGTTATTTCGCTTATAACCTTCTGCCAAAATGTTCTCATTTCTGCAAATTATCGCTTTCGAGCCTTTCATCCTTATTTCACAGCCTAAGTCAGTTGCTTTACTTGTTGATATAAGACTATGTTTCAATTCCGGGACAAATAGTGCGTTTTCTAAATAAATTGATTTACTACGACCATTAACTGTGACGGAAATTCCGACTTTCCCTTTGCCCTTTATATCAATCTCCGTATCATCTGCTAACTTGACTGTCCCTCTATAACTTAAGTCAATTTTGACAAATAACGATTCTTGATTGCACATGTGAGAGGATGCCCCGCTATCTATTATCCAATCGTGACAAGATATTGCAGAAAAAACGTTTTCTGTGGCTCCAAAATTATTTGCAACTTCTTCAAATCGTTCATTTGATGGCATCTCAACGGATAAATTTGTTCTACATTCTTTGGCCTTATGCCCCTTTTTCTTACAACGATAACATTTAATAACATTCTTGAACATACCTTCTTCTCTATTTCTTTTATTGCTAGAGGATCCATACTGCTTCTTTTTGCCATAATGATTTACCTTCATTGCAGAATCTTGATTTGTTTCATCCTTATCTCCGATTTCAAGCAGCCTTGATTTCAAAACGGAAATTTTTGGAAATTCATTCGCTGTATCCACTGCAGCTTTAATCGCCGAAAACTTTTCTGGTAACGCATCAACCAAAACAACCGCCAGCAAATCTTCATCAAGTTCGACACCCATTTCAATAATTGAAGATACACAAATGTCAAATTCTATTATGAATTCTGACACATTTTGGTTATCTGACATTTTGAAATTCAAAAGTTTTCTATAACATTCGATTTTCTTTCTTGTTGATTTGCGGTCAAATGTATCTTGCAAATAGCTCCACATTTCTTTCGATGTTTTGATGTTCCTTACCATGTTCACAATGTTCGGTTCCAAGCTCAGCAAAATTTCAGCCCTTGCATCCATGTCTCTCTCCTTGAAATTTTGAACTTTTCTTTCAAGTTCTATCTTTTCATCATTCGTTGCAGTCGATGGCAGACCCTTGCTTTCTGGAGATTTTTCTATTCCCGAAGTGATGTTCAATAATCTGTTTTTGTGCAATATCGCTTCCATCTGCGTCTTCCATGTTGCAAAATTATTCCCGTTCAACAGCGGAATTCGACCATTGTACGTGGCCATGTTTTCTTCAATTTACCAAATCCTTAGACAAACGTTATTCCGAAAATAAATTTTTGCCAATACGCAGCAAACCAGCTAGCAGCAAAATCTCGTTACTCTGACACACAGGATAACTGGAATAACCAAACGCGAATCTCTTTTATCTTTTAGCAATTTCAAGTTATGAGTCTGGGCCCATAACCTATTGATACAAAGAATTCAGTCTTGTCTTTATTGAAGTTAAATATGGAATGAATATGACAATAAGTTTACAGAAAGCAAATGTATGTAGTTTTATAAATAATTTGTTGGTGTACAGTAATAATTACAACACAGACGGACAGACGGACGGACATGTCAAGATCGTCTTAGATTTTTACGCTGATCAAGAGTATATATATTTTATAGGGTCGGAAATGGATATTTCTATATGCTGTTATATAGACCGATCTGCCGATTCGCTGAAATCTGATAGAGTGGGTTATTTTAAGCCTCCCGATATCTGTCCTAAGTATGGTTCAGATCGGACCATATATAGATGTAGCTGCCATATAGACCGATCTGCCGATAAAGGGCCTGAAGCACATAAAAGCTTTATTCATTACCCAATTTCGCTGAAATTTGAAAGAGTGGGTTATTTTAAGCCTCCCGACATCTGACCTATGTATGGGTCAGATCGGACCATATATAGATATAGCTGCCATATAGACTGATCTGCCGATTAAGGGTCTGAAGCGAAAAAAAGCTTTATTTTTTAACCGATTTAGCTAAAATTTGAAACAATGAAGTATTTTTAACCTCCTGACACCCGACCTGAATATGGTTCAGATCGGCCTATATTTAAATATAGCTGCCATATAGACCGATCTGCCGATAAAGGGTCTGAAGCCCATTTTTTAACCGATGTCGCCGAAATTTAAAACAGTGAGAAGTTTTAGGCCTACCAACATCTGACCCAAATAGGGTTCAGATCGGACTAAATGTAGATATATCTGCCATATAGACCGATCTCCCGATAAAGGGCCTGAAGCCCATTAAAGCTTAATTTTTCCACCGATTTCGCTAAAATTTGAAACAATGAGGTATTTTTAACCTCCTGACACCCGACCTGAATATAGTTCAGATCGGACTATATTTAGTTATAGCTTCCATATAGACCGATCTGCCGATAAAGGGTTTGAAGACCATAAAAGCTTTATTTTTTAACCGATTTCGAAATTTGAAACAGTGAGTAGTTTTAGACCACCCGCCATCCTACCTCAATATGGTAAAAATAGCACTGTGTTAAGATATAGCTGCCATATAGCCCGATCTGCCGATAAAGGGTCTGAAGCCCATAAAAGCTTTATTTTTTAACCGATTTCGCTGAAATTTGAAACAGTGAGTAGTTTTAGACCACCCGCCATCCTACCTCAATATGATAAAAATAGCACTGTGTTAAGATATAGCTGTCATATAAACCGATATGCCGTTTAAGGGTCTGAGGCTCATAAAAGCTTTATTTTTTACCCGATTTTGTTGAAATTTGAAATACAAGATTCAACAGTGACTTATATTTATAAGACCACTCAATATCTGTGCCGAATTCGGGTGCATAAATTATCCAATTTTCATCGGATTGTGACGAAAGGGGATTTACCCGTGGTGGTGGATATCCAAAGTTCGGCCCGGCCGTACTTAATGCCTTTTTATTTGTTTTTAATTTCTTTGTCTTACCAGCTACTTTAAATTGTTTAAAAATCTTTCGTTTACTTTAGTCTGTCTACTTATAGGTATGCGTCTTGTTTAAAGCTGCCCTAGAAAAGGTTTAAACACAACATTAAAGTTTAGTACTTCCTAGGGGCAAGTGGAGCAGCATGACCACAGTGTGAGAATAACACGACCGCAACAACATTTTGCAAAATAATGCTAAACAAACCCACAAAAAACTATTTCAAACATTTGCCAACATTTGAGGGCAAACGAACGACCAAACAACCAACCAACCAACCGACTAAGACAAGCCCAAAAAAAAAAAAAAAAAATGGTAGAAAAAAACCGACCTAAGCAAATCCCCCATCAACGTCATAAGCCATGGTGGAGCCATTGCAAATCTGGACAAGGTGGAAGGCGAACTGACTCCTTTTTTTAACCCCTTGGCAAACACACTAAAAGTTGTTACATAAGAAATTTTCCGCAGAACATAACAACAAAAAATGCCCAAAAATAAACCCAAGAAACGCAAATGAATTAACATTAGACGCAACATGCCTGCCTGACTGCCTTCACGTTATGTGATGGTTAAACACAGAAATGTCTGAAATGCGCTTGCTTTGCCGTTATTTGCTTCCTGTAAAGTCCTTTTTTCCAGTTGGTTTGCGGAAATAAGCGTCAGGTCAAAAGAGAAGCAAAATTTTCAAGATCATAAATGGTTTTTAGTGTTTCGGTCTCTGTATGTGTGTGTGTTTGTTTGCTGGAGATACAAATGGAAAACTTTTCCTTTATGTATTTGTTTTAAGTGGGTGTTGAAGTCGGCTTGGGCATAGTTGACTTAACCTTCGCTATGACAAAAATACTAGCAAAGGTCGGAATTATATTTTTTGTGAGGTTACAAATGCTCAAATATGTGAAATGTCCTTTTTGTTTTGGGATGAACTCAATGGAAAGTGCCACTGCTCTTAAGGTGTCTTTGGTTAACAAGTTTTCGGATGTTTTAAAAATAGCGTGGCTAGGAAAGTGAAGAATGGAATGGAATTTTTCTGTTGTCACCAATTGAATTTTTATATGCCACAGCAATTTTGTGGCACAGCGTAGTATAACTTGGTGCATTTGTTTTTAACAGCCGGAGGGAAGATACATAGACTTATTGATAAGTATACACATCGACTCATAATTACTGCCGGATTTGATTAAGTCATGTCCGTCGGTCCCTATATATATATATTGTATTCTTGAAGACCCGATCTTGGGTCTTGACTTTTTGAGCCTGTAGAGGGCGCAATTCTCTTCCAATTTCACTGGAATTTTGCACATAGCGTTTTGATATCACTTCCAACAACTTTGCGAAGTATGGCTTAAATCGGTCCATAACCTGATATAGCTGCCATATAAATCGATCTTGGGTCTTGACTTCTTGAGCCTCGAGAGGGCGCAATTCTCTTCCAATTTCACTGAAATTTTGCACATAGTGTTTTGATATCACTTCCAACAACTTTGCAAAGTATGGCTTAAATCGGTCTATAACCTGATATAGCTGCCATATAAACCGATCTTGGGTCTTGACTTCTTAAGCTTTTAGAAGGCGGAATTCTCATCCGATTTGACTGAAATTTTACACGTAGTGTTTTGATATCACTTCCAATAACTCTGCGAAGTATGGTCCTAAACGGTCCATAACCTGATATAGCTGCCATATAAACCGATCTTGGGTCTTGACTTCTTGAGCTTTTAGAAGGCGGAATTCTTATCCGATTTGACTGAAATTTTGCACATAGTGTTTTGATATCAGTTCCAACAACTGTGCTAAGTATGGTCCAAATCGGTACATAACCAGATACAGCTGCCATATAAACCGATCTTGGGTCTTGACTTCTTGAGCCTCTAGAGGGCGCAATTCTCGTCCGATTTGGCAGAAATTTTGTACAACGGCTTCTCTTATGACCTTCGACATACGTGTCTAATATGGTCTGAACCGATCATTAGCTTGATACAGCTCCCATATAAACCGATCTCCCGATTTTGCTTCTTGAGCCGCTACAGGGCGCAATTCTTATCCGAATGAACTGAAATATTACAGAATGACTTCTATAATATTCAGCATTCATTTATGGTCCAAAACGGACTATAACTTGATATAGCTCCAATAGCATAACAGTTCCTATTCAATATTCTTTGATTGCCTTAAAGGAGATACCGCGCATAGAACTTGACAAATGTGATCCATGGTGGAGGGTATAAGATTCGGCCCGGCCCGAAGTTAGCACGCTCTTACTTGTTGCTTTTAGAGCCTTTATTAAACGATTTTTTCAAAAAAGATCTTTAAAAATCCCTTAAAAATATTCTTACAACCCTAAATTAGAGAACGTCTTTCAAATTCCTTTAAACCTCTTCATGTTAGAAAATTTCCCTCGCAGAATCATGCCTTGTTTAAATTCAATCTAAGCCACTTTAACCAAAGGTCGACTAAATCTATGATGGACAAAAACAAACAACCATTCGTAGCCATACAAATTCGCCATGACCGGCATTCAAATAATTTTAAGTGGAAAAGTAACACAAGAACGCATTTCTGTCTTCTCTGGCAAATGTCAACAACAGGCAATGAGAGCATAGCCAGCAGCAGCAGCACCACCACCATCAACTTCTACGTTACCCCCTTTGCCATCAATAAAAACAAGCCAGCAGCATTGTCCTCCCCCAAAACAATTTCAAGAAACACATTTTTATGGCGGTTTTGTCGCGTCACCAATGCGATTTGGTCGTTTAACGAAAAATCCATTCTGCTCAACGACATTTATTTGCCCACCTGTGAAGTTGCGATAATATTAGGAAACGACCGTTCTCTTCCTTTGTAGACTTTCGCAGTGCACTGTTCATAGCTTCTCCTCACCCACCCACCCACCACCAACATCACCATACAACTGAAAAGACATTTTACTAACCTACACTAACGCTGGCCGGGCCATCATAGCAGTAGAATAAACGTGGAATTTGTGGCCAAGAGTAATGTTCAAATTCAAGATTTTGGTAAAATCTTCACATAAACGACGTTGTTGTTGACAATGAAGGTTGTCCTGTAGGATGACATAACCGGAGGAGAGGAGGGGAGATGAAGGTCCTTCGACGTCATGTTTCAATGACAGAATGGTAGAAAGGACATAAAAAGGTTGAAGACAACCTTGGTCCATAGACCACATAGAAATGGAATTTTTAATAATAAGGCCGCAATAAAATGGATTATTTGTCCTAAGCTTAGTATTTGTTAGAATTTTCGTCTAAGCTAAGCCAAAGAGAAAGGAATAAATATGATATTCAAGAAGTTTATTAGCAGAGCTGAAGGAGACTTAGAAACCTTAGAGAGGAGATATCATCATAATGTGCGAATAATGCAAAGTTATGAAAAATTAAAACGATGTAAAAACGTGATTATTTCAACCGGGCCGAATCTTGGGAACAATAGATTCTGCGATAAACTTACACAAAATGAAATTAGTTGAAAGGAATTGTTGAACAATTGAAGCTGAGAGGGCCTTTAAAAGGCTTATCAGAAGATCGATTCATATTGTTATAGACCAATTGATATTGGAAGTCATAGCAAACGCTACTTTCAAAATTTCAGAGTCATGGAAATTAGCGCCCTCTAGCGGCTCAAGATGCGACGGCGTATATGGGAGCAATATCGGGTTATGAACGGTTGGGCCATGCTTAGCACAGTTATCGGAAGTCATAACAAAACACTTAAAGCAAAATTTCAGCGAAATAGTTACGCCAACTAGAGCCTAGCGGTTTATATGGAAGCGAAATCAGGTTAAAACCCGATTTAGATCATGCTTTGCACAGTTGTTAGAAGTCGTAACAAAACACCTCATGAAAATTATCATTCAATCCGGATAAGAATTGCGCCCTCCTGAGGCTCAAGAAGTGAAGATCCAATATCGGATTAAACAGCAGCCATATGAAAATATGGATCTTGGAAAAGTTTGCTTGCTTTCGACAGACGGACGGAAATCGATTTAGAATGTCAAGACGATCAAGAATGTATTGGGTTGCCCAAAAAGTAATTGCGGATTTTTTAAAAGAAAGTAAATGCATTTTTAATATACAAATATACTTTTTTTATACTTTTTTTCTAAAGGAAGCTAAAAATAACAGCTGATAACTGACAGAAGAAAGAATGCAATTACAGAGTCACAAGCTGTGAAAAAATTTGTCAACGCCGACTATATGAAAAATCCGCAATTACTTTTTGGGCAACCCAATATATACTTTTTTGGGTCCCAGATCAATATTTCGATGTGTTACAAACAGAATGATCTAATTAGTATACCCCCCATCCTATGGCGGAGGGTATGAGCAAAAATCCAATTTATAGCTACACTGGGGGCCCAAAGCTTAAGCCAAATGCAAAGCATTGGTGAGCCGCGTCTGCGCATGCATGACAGCATGTTGAAGATTTCATTGCGTCCCGCGACGAATCAAAAGCGACGAAGTATCTGAGGAGACTATATAGAGACATATCTGCAAATTTGCCGATTTCGGAGAAAAACCGCCTCCCTAGGTTGGAAAGTCTCTGCTCCGGTAGACCCGGGCATGAGTTAAGCAGTTGTTCGATCGTCTCATCCTCATCAAGACATCGCGTCCACATTAGTCGTTCCGCGGAACTGCCATGCACGCGAACATATTGCCTATCACACCGTGTCTGGTTGACTCCTGGATTACCCCTGTAATCGTACTGCGTAACCGCTTATTAATGGCCAGGATTTCCTTAGTACTCATCCGGTCAACAGCTGGCCAGAGTATTCTGGCAATCCTACATCTATCCACAAAGGCCTGCTCAAGACCATTCATTACATCTCTCAAGATACAAGATAAACAACCAGAGAGAATTTCAAGAACTGGACTCTTCGTTTAAAAATACAAAATTTTTTTGGATACCAAAAAACGAGACGAGTTAATTAAAACAAGTAAAAAGGCGTTAAGTTCGGCCGGGCCGAACTTTGGATACCCACCACCTCGGGTATATATGTAAACCACATTTCATCAAAATTCGGTGAAAATTTCATACCTTATACTCATATACCTCATACCGATCTGAACTATATACGACACGGATGTCGAAAAGCCGACCATAAGTCACTGTGTCAAATTTCAGTGAAATCGGATTATAAATGCGCCTTTTATGGGGCCAAGACTTTAAATCGAGATATCGGTCTATATGGCAGCTATATCCAAATCTGGACCGATTTGGGCCAAGTTGCATAAACATGTCGAAGAGCCTAACACTAAGCACTGTCCCAAATTTTCGCGAAATCGAACAATAAATGCCTCTTTTATGGGCCCTAAACCTTAAATCCAGAGATAGGTCTATATGGCAGCTATATTCAAATCTGGACCGATCTGGGCAAAATTGAAGAAGGACGTCGAAGAGCCTAACCAAACTCACTGTCTCAAATTTCAGCGACATCGGACAATAAATGCATCTTTTATGGCCCCAAAACCTAAAACCTAGATATCGGTCTATATGGCAGCTATATCCAAATCTGGACCGATCTGTGCGATATTGCAGAAGTATGTCTAGGGGCTTAACCTAACTCACTGTTCCAAATTTCGGGGACATAGGGCAATAAATGAGCATTATATGGGCCCAAAACCATAAATCAAGAAATCGGTCTATATGGCAGCTGTATCCAAATTTAAACCGATCTGGACCAAATTGAAGAAATATGTCAAAGGGCCTAACACATCTCACTGTCCCAAATTTCAGCAAAATCGGATAATGAATGTGGCTATTATGGGCCTTACACCATAAATCGGAGGATCGATCTATATGGCAGCTATATCCAAATCTGGACCGATCTGAGTCAAATTAACGAAGGATGTCGATGGGCCTTACACAATTCACTGCCCCGAATTTCAGCAAAATCGGATAATAAATGTGGCTTTTGTGGGCCTAAGACCCTAAACCGGAGGATCGGTCTATATGGCAGCTATATCCAAATCTGAACCGATCTGGACCAAATTAAAGAAACATGTCAAAGGGCCTAAGACAACTCACTGTCCCATATTTCAGCGAAATCGGACCATAAATGTGGCTTTTATGGGCCTTAGACCCTAAATCGGAGGATCGGTCTATATGGCAGCTATATCCAAATCTGGACCGATCTGAGCCAAATTGACAAAGGATATCGAAGGGCCTAACACAACTCACTGTCCCAAATTTCAACAAAATCGGATAATAAATGTGGCTTTTATGGGCCTAAGACCCTAAATCGGTGGATCGGTCTATATGGGGGCTATTTCAAGATATAGTCCGATATAGCCCATCTTCGAACTTAACCTGCTTATGGACAAAAAAAGAATCTGTGCAAAATTTCAGCTCAATATCTCTATTTTTAAAGACTGTAGCGTGATTTCAACAGACAGACGGACAGACGGACGGACATGGCTAGATCGTCTTAGATTTTTACGCTGATCAAGAATATATATACTTTATAGGGTCGGAAATGGATATTTCGATGTGTTGCAAACGGAATGACAAAATGAATATACCCCCATCCTTCGGTGGTGGGTATAAAAAGAGCTCTTCAGCAAAAACAGAGATTGAATCAGATTTCAGTGAGTGCACTTTGTACAGTTCATGTATTCGGGTAAATTTTACTTCAGATAAAGTATTTTTCTTGTCGTCTGCTTTCGTAGCAGGAAATTCGCACGAAGATAAAGTGGTTGATTTGGCAAAAGTATGGGTAAACACACACACATACACACGTAGGTTTTTTTTTTATATGAGAATACAAAAAGTTTGGCGATAATTTATGTGATCAGTTCATCTTTTGAAAATGACAGCGTTATGCTTTCATATGATTCAGTATGCAGCGAGTTATTTTTCATATCTCACTGTAGCGGCTATAAATTCGAGATAAAAATATACCCAAGCACTGAATGGCGGATGTTTTTCAAAATTATCCATTGAACAACAACTTGTTCGTTTTACTCTATCTTCAGTGTCTCGCTCTTCAGTATTCATGGAATACATCATGAGGATTCAGCGTTCACAAGTCAAACTAAAACCATCACCAATGAATGTTTTGTGTAGGCCTTTGCTGCGCAACGACCATCTCTCCAGCCATTGTTCTGCTAATCACGGAAGTTTCACTCCTAGCATACTCGTCCGACCTTTTATTTCCCAGGGGAACCCAGGCCAACGCAACTTCGTAAGTCAAAAGCCAAATCAGGGCCTCCAAATATTTCGCCAAACACTGCGCAACGCACTTCAACCTCATCGTCCTTAAAATCAAGGCCTTGAGCACAAACATACTGCCGAAATATATGCCTAGTGTCGAAGGTGACAGGTCCATCCTCCGAATCTGCTCTGCGGCCAACATAATGCCACAGACTGCAACAGGTGGTCTAAGAACCTCCTCAACGTACATTCAGCATCGATGACCTCCAGAATGGAGCAGTATTCGTGTCCGACTTCTCTTAGCATGCTATTTTCCCTCTGCCTAAACGCTGCCTTAGCGGAACAGCCTCGAATATTTTACTCAACAGGTGTAAATTCAGCATCGCCTGCAGATGCACCTGAGGGGTGCATGGCCGACATAGGCTAATCTCTGCACTTTAAGAAGTCCTGTGATCCGTGTACTTTTCTCCACAGCCTTCTGGCATACCAGTGCTCTATACCTCAGCACTGTCCTCACAATGGTCGTTTACACCCAGTATAACGTCTTCGGGCTAACTGCCCACTTCCTACCGAACATCCTTCTGAAGGAGTAGAAGGTCCACATAACCTTTCCTTCGTATTCTTTTTGAACGACAGTGTCGAGTCGAGGACTAGACAGTGTCGACTCGTGGACTAGACAGTGTCGAGTCGAGGACTAGACAGTGTTGAGTCGAGAACCAGACAGTGTCGAGTCGAGGACTAGACAGTGTCGAGTCGAGGACTAGACAGTGTCGAGTCGAGGACTAGAAAGTGTCGAGTCGAGGACTAGACAGTGTCGAGTCGAGGACTAGACAGTGTCTAGTCGAGGACTAGACAGTGTCGAGTCGAGAACTTGGCAGTGTCGAGTCGAGGACTAGACAGTGTCGAGTCGAGGACTAGACAGTTTCGAGTCGAGGACTAGACAGTGTCGAGTCGAGGACTAGACAGTGTCGAGTCGAGGACTAGACAGTGTCGAGTCGAGGACTAGACAGTGTCGAGTCAAGGACTAGACAGTGTTGAGTCGAGAACTAGACAGTGTCGAGTCGTGAACTAGACAGTGTCGAGTCGAGAACTAAACAGTGTTGAGGACTAGACAGTGTCGAGTCGAGGACTAGACAGTGTCGAGTCGAGGACTAGACAGTGTCGAGTCGAGAACTAAACAGTGTCGAGTCGAGAACTAAACAGTGTCGAGGACTAGACAGTGTCGAGTCGAGGACTAGACAGTGTCGAGTCGAGGACTAGACAGTGTCAAGTCGGACTAGACAGTGTTGAGTCGAGGACTAGATAGTGTCTAGTCGAGGACTAGACAGTGTTGAGTCGAGAACTAGACAGTGTCGAGTCAAGGACTAGACAGTGTCGAGTCGAGGACTAGATAGTGTCGAGTCGAGAACTAGACAGTGTCGAGTCGAGGACTAAAGAGTGTCGAGGACTAGCCAGTGTCGAGTCGAGGACTAGATAGTGTTGAGTCGAGAACTAGACAGTGTCGAGTCGAGGACTAGATAGTGTTGAGTCGAGGACTAGACAGTGTCGAGGACTAGACAGTGTTGAGTCGAGGACTAGACAGTGTCGATTCGAAAACTAGACAGTGTCGAGTCGAAGACTAAACAATGTCGAGTCGAGGACTAAACAATGTCGAGTCGAGGACTAGACAGTGTCGAGTCGAGGACTAGACAGTGTCGAGTCGAGGACTAGACAGTGTCGAGTCGAGAACCAGACAGTGTCGAGTCGAGGACTAGACAGTGTCGAGTCGAGGACTAGACAGTGTCGAGTCGAGAACCAGACAGTGTCGAGTCGAGGACTAGACAGTGTCGTGGACTAGACAGTGTCGAGTCGAGGACTAGAAAGTGTTGAGTCGAGGACTAGACAGTGTCGAGGACTAGACAGTGTTGAGTCGAGAACTAGACAGTGTTGAGTCGAGAACTAGACAGTGTCGAGAACTAGACAGTGTCGAGTCGAGGACTAGACTGTGTTGAGTCGAGGACTAGACAGTGTTGAGTCGAGGACTAGACAGTGTTGAGTCGAGGACTAGACAGTGTTGAGTCGAGAACTAGACAGTGTCGAGTCGAGGACTAAACAGTGTCGAGGACTAGACAGTGTCGAGTCGAGGACTAGATAGTGTTGAGTCGAGGACTAGACAGTGTTGAGTCGAGGACTAGACAGTGTTGAGTCGAGGACTAGACAGTGTTGAGTCGAGGACTAGACAGTGTTGAGTCGAGGACTAGACAATGTTGAGTCGAGGACTAGACAGTGTTGAGTCGAGGACTAGACAGTGTTGAGTCGAGGACTAGAAAGTGTTGAGTCGAGGACTAGACTGTGTTGAGTCGAGGACTAGACAGTGTCGAGTCGAGGACTAGACTGTGTTGAGTCGAGGACTAGACAGTGTTGAGTCGAGGACTAGACAGTGTTGAGTCGAGGACTAGACAGTGTTGAGTCGAGAACTAGACAGTGTCGAGTCGAGGACTAAACAGTGTCGAGGACTAGACAGTGTCGAGTCGAGGACTAGATAGTGTTGAGTCGAGGACTAGACAGTGTTGAGTCGAGGACTAGACAGTGTTGAGTCGAGGACTAGACAGTGTTGAGTCGAGGACTAGACAGTGTTGAGTCGAGGACTAGACAGTGTTGAGTCGAGGACTAGACAGTGTCGAGTCGAGGACTAGACTGTGTTGAGTCGAGGACTAGACAGTGTCGAGTCGAGGACTAGACTGTGTTGAGTCGAGGACTAGACAGTGTTGAGTCGAGGACTAGACAGTGTTGAGTCGAGGACTAGACAGTGTTGAGTCGAGAACTAGACAGTGTCGAGTCGAGGACTAAACAGTGTCGAGGACTAGACAGTGTCGAGTCGAGGACTAGATAGTGTTGAGTCGAGGACTAGACAGTGTTGAGTCGAGGACTAGACAGTGTTGAGTCGAGGACTAGACAGTGTTGAGTCGAGGACTAGACAGTGTTGAGTCGAGGACTAGACAGTGTTGAGTCGAGGACTAGACAGTGTTGAGTCGAGGACTAGACAGTGTTGAGTCGAGGACTAGAAAGTGTTGAGTCGAGGACTAGACAGTGTCGAGGACTAGACAGTGTTGAGTCGAGAACTAGACAGTGTCGAGTCGAGGACTAGACTGTGTTGAGTCGAGGACTAGACAGTGTTGAGTCGAGGACTAGACAGTGTTGAGTCGAGGACTAGACAGTGTTGAGTCGAGAACTAGACAGTGTCGAGTCGAGGACTAAACAGTGTCGAGTGGAGGACTAGACAGTGTCGAGTCGAGGACTAGATAGTGTTGAGTCGAGGACTAGACAGTGTTGAGTCGAGGACTAGACAGTGTTGAGTCGAGGACTAGACAGTGTTGAGTCGAGGACTAGACTGTGTTGAGTCGAGGACTAGACAGTGTTTGAATCGAGAAATAGACAGTGTCGAGTCGAGGACTAGACACTGTCGAGTCGAGAACCAGACAGTGTCGAGTCGAGGACTAGACAGTGTTGTGGACTAGACAGTGTCGAGTCGAGGACTAGATAGTGTTGAGTCGAGAACTAGACAGTGTCGAGGACTAGACAGTGTTGAGTCGAGAACTAGACAGTGTCGAGTCGAGAACTAGACAGTGTTGTGGACTAGACAGTGTCGAGTCGAGGACTAGACAGTGTTGAGTCGAGAACTAGACAGTGTCGAGTCGAGGACTAGACAGTGTTGAGTCGAGGACTAGACAGTGTCGAGTCGAGGACTAGACAGTGTCGAGTCGAGAACCAGACAGTGTCGAGTCGAGGACTAGACAGTGTCGAGTCGAGGACTAGATAGTGTTGAGTCGAGGACTAGACAGTGTTGAGTCGAGAACTAGACAGTGTCGAGTCGAGAACTAGACAGTGTCGAGTCGAGGACTAGACAGTGTCGAGTGGAGGACTAGACAGTGTTGAGTCGAGGACTAGACAGTGTTGAGTCGAGAACTAGACAGTGTCGAGTCGAGGACTAGACAGTGTCGAGTCGAGGACTAGACAGTGTCGAGTCGAGAACTAAACAGTGTCGAGGACTAGACAGGGTCGAGTCGAGGACTAGACGGTGTCGAGTCGAGGACTAGACAGTGACGAGTCGAGGACTAGACCCTTTGAAAAGTGCAGAGTGGTCAAATCCAAAGACGGGAGTCTCAAATCCTGTAACTTATATCTCTGAGTGAAGAGCACGAGCTCTGTATTCGTTGGCTTGGTGCTCAAGCCATTTAACGTGGCCCATCCCAATAGTCTCCACAGTGATCTTTCCTTTATCTCGAATCAATTTTATGCCATCTCCGTAGAGATAAAATACGTCGTTTTTCATCACGTGTTTCCAGAGCATTGGCGAGAACAACTCTTTTGCGGAGTTCTCCTTTTCAACCGCCTTCTGGCGACACTTTCTCGGAAGTCCTCATTAATAATCCTGCCACGAGGCTTATTATCCTTAGTGCTTAGTACGGTTTTAGTCGGTATACAACCTGATAAAGCTCCCATATAAACCGAATCTCCCGATTACAAGCAGCAATTTTTGTCCAATTTGGCTAAAATTTGGCATGTGGTGTACCGTTAAGACTTTCAACAACTGCGATAAGTACGGTCCGAGTCGACCTATAACCTTACATAGACATGGATTCAGACCTGGCTGCCAGGAAAATGTGTGGTTGTTGCTGTTTTAGTCTCATTTTCATGTGGAGGTGGCTACCCTCGTCAAGCTCCTGTAAGTGAGCAAGTTCGTTCCAGTCGAAAGGACCGATCGCTTCGGGAACAGGGTGTCCATTGGTTATTTAAAGGCGCCAATAACCCGCTTTTGTGCAAGAGCCGGTGTCGCCCAGCCTCTCACTGAGACTCTTCGCTCGATACAGCTCGATGTTGGCGACTACCGTTGCAGTTACTCTGTATGGAGCATTGCACTATCCGCAACCTTTGGATGCGCCCGATAGCTCGCAGCTAAGCTTCTCGTGACAACAATGAACAGAACATAGATCGGAAATCAATGTTCCAGCCTGTGTGGTGCTCACAGCTATCCCATGCCTGGAGGAGGAAAATATGTCTTCATCAGTATTTCCACCGTCTGCTAGTTTTTTTTTGCTGTGGGTTCCATGCTTTTATCCTTAAAGAACTTGGCGATCTGGGATCCTTCATTGGATGGCACTTTGTACGATCTAGATGCTACACTAGTGCCCTACTATTGGGTTGCCCAAAAAGTAATTGCGGATTTTTTAAAAGAAATTAAATGTATTTTCAATAAAACTTAGAATGAACTTTTATCAAATATTCTTTTTTTACACTTTTTTTCTAAAGTAAGCTAAAAGTAACAGCTGATAACTGACAGAAGAAAGAATGCAATTACAGAGTCACAAGCTGTGAAAAAATTTGTCAACGCCGACTATATGAAAAATCCGCAATTACTTTTTGGGCAACCCAATATTATCCGCTGAATTTCTCCTAGGAACTTGTCTTCGCTTTCCTTGTGTCCTTCTTGAAGCTGCCTAGGCTGTGTATTTCCTATTCGCTTTTCGCAGAGTCACCTGCTTTACTTCCTTAGTACCATTAGTTCCGGGGTACATTATGATTGGATCGTCTGACGAAAGACCTCATTCAGGCTCTGCGTAAAAAAATTCACTGCTGACTCCAGGACCTATGCATCCGATATAAGTCTACCCTTGCATCCGATATGGTTCGTCTGAGGGAAGGCCTCATTCAGGCTCTGCGTAACAAAATTCACTGCTGACTCCAGGACCCTTGCATCCGATATAGGTCTTCCAGGGTGACCCAGGCCTCTGGTCATGCCCTCCGGAAGGCTTCATTCAGGCTCTACGTATCAAAATTCACTGCTGACTCCAGGACCCTTGCATCCGATATAGGTCTTCCAGAGTGACCCAGGCCTCTGGACATGCCCTCCGGAAGGCCTCATTCAGGCTCTACGTAACAAAATTCACTGCTGACTACAGTTCCCTTGCATCCGATATAGGTCTTCCAGGGGGACCTAGGCCTCTGGACATGCCCTCCGGAAGGCCTCATTCAGGCTCTACGTAACAAAATTCACTGCTGACTACAGTTCTCTTGCATCCGATATAGGTTATCCAGGGGGACCCAAATGTTTCCAAACGTTTCCAAAAATATTTTGAAGAAATTTTTATTAAAATTTTTTTTTTTAACAAAATTTTTTGGCAAGATCCTTTGGGTCGTAATTTCCTATGAAAACAAATTCAAGCAATTTTTAAAAAAAATCTTTTGAAAATTTGGCTTTTATTAAATTTCCCATTAATGTCATTTTTCAAAAAAGAAAAAACTCATAAAATTTTCCCTTTGTGTGCCATGAGTTAATTTCAAAACTTTTTAATAAACCTTTTTAAAAATCACAATGGCTTTAGTTTTTGTTGCCTTTAACCAAAATATTTCCTTATACAAATTTCGCAGAAAAGCATTTCGCTAAAAGCTTTTGATCACCTTTCACAAAAAAACAAAAAAAAAAAAAAGAAAAAAACGAAAACGAAAACGAAAAGCAAACCTAAAGGTAATGTTAGCCCATTCTGTGCCACCTTAAAACAAATTCCATTGAAAGTCTTTCAACTTGGCTACACTTTGAAAAGAGCATAACAAAATTTAATATCTAAATTGATTTCTTCTTTGATTGAATTTTACTTTAAAGTCCTTTTTATGAAATCCTTTCAAAGTTTTTGATGTTTGTTGCTGTTGTTGATTTTTTTCTTTCATTCTTTCAACCCCTTCAGCTCCATCAGAGGAGATGCTCACAGGGTTTATGGTGGTTGTTTTTGTAGGGCGATGCCAATGGTGAGTGTGTGTGTGTGTGTGTGATTTGTATGCTGCGCTGTTTGCCTCGTTTCGTTACTTTGCCATTATCCTTCCCAACAGGTAGGCCGGTAAGGCGCCTAGCCTTGCCTTTGATTTCCATCAAACAGGAGTGATATTGAGGAAGCGGCAGAGTATTGGTGGAGGACCTTAAATAGCTGGTATTTGGTACACACGCTGTCGTTTTTTTTTCGTTTTGCTTTTCTCTTTTGGCATAGTAAAAAACTTAACAAACTTTGGCTGTTCTTTGGCAAAATTACTTCAAAAAGCCAAGGCAAGCCGTTGTTGCTTGGTATTGGCAAAAGTATTTTGCAAAACAACGAAAGCAAAGAATGATTTTTTGATCTCTCTACCATTTGCCGCCACCGCCGTTGATGTTTTAAGCATTTGAAAGTGCTCTTTTTTGGTGAATTTACGTTTAAAATGTTACAATTTTCAAAAGAAAGCCTATTCGGCATGTTGTAGCCACCAGCTGAAGTTGTGTGCCGAACCAATGTTTTTATTTAAGTTAACTTTCCCCTCAGAGAAAAACAAAAAAAATGATGGCAAAACATAAACTTTTCTGAATGCTAAATTCAATTGGAGAATGTGAAACAATTGCTAAATTACATTTCCTTAGGCATATGTCAATACTCCAAGGATGTGGGAGGGGAATTGGAAATTCAAGTGACTTTGACTTGGAGTTCATGAACAAAATGTATTAGAATTAGTCAAGCCTTTTATGTTCAAAGAAATGAGATTCTTTTCTATATTTGCCCTGACTTTAGGTAAACCTTAGGCCATGAAATGAATTATGATATCCTTAATATTTGAAAGAAGTCTTTATGACCTCTTTACCTTCGTGAGCCCTTTCGGATTTTTTATAGTATAAAAACCAATGTGGAAACGTTGCTATAGAGCTCCGGCTTGTGTGGTATCCATCGATATCATGGGAAGCTTTGGTAAAAGCTACCGTCCACAGGTTGCGGATAGTCGAAAGCTTCGTTTTTATGCGCAGTAGTCCAAAACCTTAAATCGAGAGATCGGTCTAAATGACAGCTATATCCAAATGTGAACCGATCTGGGCCAAATTGAAGAAGGTTGTTGAAGTGCCTAACATAACTCACTGTCCCAAATTTCGGCGAAATCGTACAATAAATTCGCTTTTATGGGCCCAAAACATTATATCGAGAGATCGGACAGCTATATCCAATTCTGGACCGATCTGGACCAAATTGAATAAGGATGTCGAAGGGTCTAACACAACTCAATGACCCAAATTTCGGCGAAATCTGACATTAAATGCTCCTTTTATGGGCCTAAGATCTTAAATCGAGAGATCGGTCTATATGGCAGCTATATTCGAATCTGGACCGATCTGTGCCATTTTGCTAAAAGATATCGTGGGGCCTAACATAACTCACTGTCCCAAATTTTGGCGACATCGGACAATAGATGCACCTTTTATTGGTCCAGAACCATAAATCGAGAGATCGGTCTATATGGCAGCTGTATCCAAATCTGGACCGATTTGGGCCAAATTAACGAAGGAGTTCGAAGAGCCTAACACAAAGCACTGTCCCAAATGTCAGCAAAATCGGATAATAAATGTGGCTTTTATGGGCCGAAGACCCTAAATCGGCGGATCGGTCTATATGGGGGCTATATCAAGATATAGTCCGATTTAGCCCATCTTCGCACTTAACCTGCTTATGGACAAAAAAACAATCTGTGCAAAGTTTCAGGCCAATATTTCCATTTTTAAAGGCTGTAGCGTGATTTCAATAGAAAGACGGACGGACAGGCGGACAGACATGACGAGATCGTCTTAGATTTTTATGCTGATCATGAATTTATATAAATTTTAGGGTCGGAAATGGATATTTCGATGTGTTGCAAACGGAATGACAAAATGAATTTACTCCCGTCCTTCGGTGGTGGGCATAAAAACGGACCCGCCTGACGTTGACGATCAACGCAAACGAAAAAAGGTTGAACAAGTAAGAGAGTGCTAAGTTCGGCAGGGCCAAATCTTATATATTGGGTTGCCCAAAAAGTAATTGCGGATTTTTTAAAAGAAAGTAAATGCATTTTTAATAAAACTTAGAATGAACTTTAATCAAGTATACTTTTTTACACTTTTTTTCTAAAGCAGCTAAAAGTAACAGCTGATAACTGAGAGAAGAAATAATGCAAGTACCGAGTCACAAGCTGTGAAAAAATTTGTCAACGCCGGCTATATGAAAAATCCTCAATTACTTTTTGGGCAATCCAATATATACTTTCCACCAACGATAGCATTTGTCGAGTTCTTTGCCCGGTGTCCCTTCTTAGGAGCTATACCAAGTTATAGTCTGATTCGTATTTGTTGTTGTTGTATTTCAGTCCATTCAGATAAGAATTGCACCTTGTAGGGGCTCAATAAGCAAAATCGAGAGATCGGTTTATATGGGAGTTGTATCAAACTATAGATATTGGACATGTATGTTGAATGTAATGGGAGAAGTCGTTGTACAAAATTTCATCCAAATCGGATGAGGATTGCGCCCTCTAGAGGTTCAAGAAGTCAAGATCTCAGATCGGTTTATATCGCAGCTATATCAGGTTATGAACCGATTTGAATCATACCAAGCACAGTTGTTGAAAATGATACCAAAACACTACGTACAAAATTTCAATTAAATCGGACGAGAATTGCGCCCTCTAGAGGCTGAAGAAGTCAAGACCCAAGATCAGTTTATATGGCAGCTATATCAGGTTACCGACCGAATTGGACCATACTTAGCGCAGTTGTTGGAAGTGCTACCAAAACACTACGTGCAAAATTTCAATTAAATCGGACGAGAATTGCGCCCTCTAGAGGCTCAAGAAGTCAAGACCCAAGTTCGGTTTATATGGCAGCTATATCAAAACACGGACCGATGTAAACCGTACTTAGCGTAAATATTGGAAGTCATACAAAAACACTACGTGCAAAATTTCAATAAAATCGGATAAGAATTTCGCCCTCTAGAAGTCAAGACCCAAGATCAGTTTATATGGCAGCTATATCAAAACATGGACCGATTGAAACCATACTTAGCGTTAATCTTGGAAGTGATACCAAAACACTTCGTGCAAAATTTCAATAAAATCGGATAAGAATTTCGCCCTCTAGAGTTGCAAGAAGTCAAGACCCAAGATCGGTTTATATGGCAGCTATATCAAAACATGGACCGATGTAAACCATACTTAGCGTAAATGTTGGAAGTCGTTCCAAAACACTACGTGCAAAATTTCAATAAAATCGGATAAGAATTGCGCCCTCTAGAGGCTCAAGAAGTCAAGACCCAAGTTCGGTTTATATGGCAGCTATATCAAAACATGGACCGATTTGGCCCATTTACAGTACCAACCGACCTACACTAATCAAAAGTATTTGTGCAAAATTTCAAGCGGCTAGCTTTACTCCTTCGAAAGTTGGCGTGCTTTCGACAGACAGACGGATGGACGGAAGGACAGACGGAAGGACATGGCTAGTTCGACTTAAAATGTCATAACGATCAGCAATTTATATACTTTATGGGGTCTTAGACGAATATTTCGAGGAGTTACAAACAGAATGACGAAATTAGTATACCCCAATCCTATAGTGGAGGGTATAAAAACGGACTCGCCTGACGGTGATGACCCACGCAAAGGCAAAAAGGAAGAAAGGACCATGATTTGAGGATCTGTACCTGGAATGTCCGCACTTTTTATAGAGTAGGTGCAGTATACGCGCTGGCGGATGTATTGGAGAAGTACAAGGCAGATATTACCGCCTTGCAGGAAGTGCGACGTATCGGGAATGGCGTCACGAAAACACCAAACGGTTACGAGCTATACTATGGCTACCATTACAAGAGGCAATAATTTGACTGTGGATTTTTGGTTAGTCGGAGACTGAAACACCTTGTCTCAAGCTTTACTCCGGTGAATGAGAGGCCAGCCACAATCCGCCTAACAGCCAAATTCTTCAATATCAGCCTTATTTGTGCCCATGCTCCGACGGAAGACAAAGACGAGCTGACCAAGGATATTTTCTACGAGCGCCTAGAGAGAGAATATGACCACTGCCCCGCCCATGATATTAAAATTGTTCTGGGAGATTTTAATGCGAAGATAGGGAAGGAAGACATCTTTGGTCCAACAGTCGGAAAGTTTAGCCTCCACGAGAAAACGTCCTGTAATGGGTTGAGGCAGATAGATATCGCCGCGGCAAAAAACATGGTAGTTAGCAGCACCAGATTTCCACATAAAAATAATCACATTCCCATATGGCTGTCATCTGATCAAAACACGAGGAACTAAATAGATCACGTTGTGATAGATGGAAGGCATTTATTCAGCGTGTAAGATGTACGATCGATCCCTGAAGCGAATATAGATTCCGATCATTACCTTGTTGAATCAAAGATTCGCACCCGTTTGAGCATGACGAGGAAAGTACGATCTGACACTGCACGGAAGCTGGACTTTGAAAATCTGCAAACACAACAAATGGCAGCGGCATACTCCACTCGACTGACCCAACTGTTTGATAAAAGCACTCCTTGTTTCGATGATATAATGGCGCAGTGCCAAACCATTGCCCACTCCTTGGAAAATGCAGCGAAATCCGTCTTTGGGTACTGGAAGTCTCCCCCAAGAAACCTAAGGTACGACCAGAGAGTCGAGTTGCTCCTGAAGCCCAAAATACGGCATACAGAGTAGCCCGACAATCAATAGCAACGCAGGTATGAAGGAGAGGTATCGGGAGAAACGGAGAGAAGAGAAACATCTACTCCACACAAAGTTTGGCCGGGCCAAACTTTGGATACCCACCACTTCGGGTGTATATTCAAACCACCTTTCGCCATAATCCGGTGAAAAATGCTTTAGTTATTCCCCCATAGCAGCTATATCGAAATTTTGTCCGATTTGGACCAATTTCGGCACGGACATTGAATGGTCTAGTAAGTACAAGTCATTGTTCGATTTTGTAGAACAAAATATTGTTTTTTTTTAGGTAGCTATATCGAAATATAGACCGATCTGAACCATATTTGCAAATTGCAAATTTTGCCCATGAACATTTCAATAAAGAACAGGGGCAAACTTTTCACATATCAATGAGTGCAGTCCGATGCAAGTTTAAGCTCAATGATAAGGGGCCTCCTTTTTATAGCCGAGTCCGAACGGCGAGCCGCAGTGCGACATCTCTTTGGAGAGAAGTTTTACATGGCATAGAACCTCACAAATGTTGCCAGCATTAGGAGGGGAAAACCACCGATGAAAATTTTTTCTGATGGTCTCGCCAGGATTCGAACCCAGGCGTTCAGCGTCATAGGCGGACATGCTATACAACATAATAACATAAGTCACTGTGTCTAATTTCAGCGAAATCGAATTATAAATGCGCCTTTAGGGGGCCAAGACTTTAAATCGAGAAATAGGTCTACATGGCAGCTTTATGCAAATCTGAAGCGATCTGGGCCAAATTGAAGAGGAATGTTGAAGAGCCTAACACAGGTCACTATCTCAAATTTCGGTGACTTCGTTGAAGAGCCTAACACAGATCACTGTCTCAAATTTCGGCGACTTCGGACAATAAAAGCTTCAATTATGGGTCCAAAACCATAAATCGAGAGATCGGTCTATATGGCAGCTATATGGCAGCTATATCCAAATCTCAACTGACCTAGGCCAAATTGCAGAAATATGACGAAGAGCCTATCACAACGCACTGTCTCAAATTTCGCCGACTTCGGACAATAAATGCGTCTTTTATGACTCAAACCTTTAAATCGAGGGATCGGTCTATATGGCAGCTACGTTCAAATCTGGACCGATCTATATCTAATTGAAGAAGGATGTCGAAGGCCCTATCACAACTCACTATCCCAAATTTCGGCGACATCGGACAATGAATGGGCCTTTATGAGCCCAAGACCTTAAATCGAGAGATCGGTCTCTATAACAGCTATATCCAAATCTGGACCGATCTGTGCCATAATGCAGAAGTATATCGAGGGGCTTAACTTAACTCACTGACCTTAATTTCGGCAAAATCGGATAATAAATGTGGCTTTTATGGGCCTAAGACCCTAAGTCGGCGGATCGGTCTATATGGGGGCTATATCAAGATATAGTCCAATATAGCCCAATTTTGGAACTTAACGTGCTTATGGACAAACAAACAAAAAAAGAATCTGTGCAAAATTTCAGCTCAATATTTCTATTTTTATACCCTCCACCATTTCGTCTTTCTGTTTGTAACTACTGGAAATAGTCGTCTGAGACCCCATAAATTATATATATTCTTGATCGTCGCGACATTTTATGTCGATGTAGCCATGTCCGTTCGTCCGTCTGTCTGTCGAAAGCACGCTAACTTTCGAAGGAGTAAAGCTAGCCGCTTGAAATTTTGCATAAATACTGCTTATTGATGTAGGTCGGTTGGGATTGTAAATGGGCCAAATCGGTTCATGTTTTGATATAGCTGCCATATAAACCGATCTTGGGTCTTGACTTCTTGAGCCTCTAGAGTGCGCAATTCTTATCCGATTGGAATGAAATTTTGCACGACGTGTTTTGTTATGATATCCAATAACTGTGCCAAGTATGGTTCAAATCGGTCCATAACTTGATATATCTGTCATATAAACCGATCTTGGGTCTTGAATTCTTGAGCCTCTAGAGAGCACAATTCTTATCCGATTTGGCTGAAATTTTGCAAGACGTATTTTATTCTTACTTTCAACAACTGTGTTAAATAAGATTCAAATCGGTTCATAACCTGACATAGCTGCCATATAAACCGATCTGGGATCTTGACTTCTTGAGCCTCTAGAGGTCGCAATTATTATCCGATTTGCCTGCAATTTTGTACGACGGATTCTCTCATGACCATCAACATACGTGTTTATTATGGTCTGAATCGGTCTATAGCCTGATACAGCTCCCATATAAATCGATCTCTCTATTTTACTTCTTGAACCCCCATAGGGTGCAATTCTTATTCGAATTGGCTGACATTTTACACAGGTCTCCAACATATAATTTAATTGTGGTCCAAACCGGACCATATCTTGATATCGCTCTAATAGCAGAGCAAATCTTTTCTTATATCTTTTTTTTTTTTTTGCCTAAGAAGAGATGGCGGGAAAAGAACGCGACAAATGCGATCCATGGTGGAGGGTATCTAAGATTCGGCCCGGCCGAACTTAGCACGCTTTTACTTGTTAAAGACTGTAGCGTGATTTAAACAGACAGACGGTGACGAAAGGTGGCTTACATTTGTACTCGAGGTGGTGGGTATCCAAAGTTCGGCCGAACTTAATGCTCTTTCACTTGTTTTGAATATATTAAGCAACATTGTCCTTCCTTCCCATATAATTTATAGAGGGAGAGAATGCAAACAAATTCTGCCATATCCAATGCTCACATGATTTATATTAACTTCAAATACCACTCGTAGTTTGTACCAACGCATGTAGTTTAAATAAATATTATTGTTAATATTACTTTTATGTAATTGTTTCAATAGTTCCGAAACACTTTACTCTGAAGTAGCAGAGGTTAAATCGATTGGAAAAATGAGAAGTTTAAAAAACAACTGCAAAGTGGAAAAGTTTACACTTAAATGCCTTTAAGTTTGTTCTGTAAACTGTAGAACATGACTGCACTTCAGTTCAACCAAACACACTTTGCATACAGTTATGCGAAAACACATGCACACTACCACATGCACACGTTGATACAACATATTCTTGGTGTGTTGTTGCTATCAACCACCGGCCCTAGACATACCCATATACAAATACAATAAATGAAGGCATTTCACTTATCTCTCACCCTGACTCACATAAAGCAAAAGTTTGAAAAAGTTGTTTAAAGTTTTTATTAGACAATATCTATGATAGTTATTGCATATTGGAACTTCCATGGGATATAAATAAGATTGAGGGAGAGAAAGTTTATTTTGCTATCCCTTTCCTAATACATTCAAGTATTTTGGAAGGCCGTATAGAAATCAATATAGCATTACTTGTGATGGGAAATAACCTTGTTGACAACATGAATGGCATAAGCACTGATTCAATTAATATTTTGGTGTCTTCATGGAGTTGGTCTTTTTTGATGTGATAACCGCCATGATTTTTACCACAGCGAAGTGTGTAAGCGTCAATCCGCTTATGGAGGTCTCCTAGACTCCATTTTCTGACCGAGGGACCATTATTCTAGGAAGATTTTGTCATGATCGGGGCAGCGGTCGTTTGTTCTCTAAAGGTTCTCTCATTAGGCCAAGTACTAGGGCAAGATTCTTGACCAGAAACTTTGCTGCAGAAGAAAAGCGGAGAAAAGACTCAAAAGAGGACGATTGCGTTCTACGCTTGTCGCCGCTCGATAGTAAGGATTTGGTAGCTTTGCCCCGGGACGGTTTTCTGATTGTTTAAGGCAGTTGTTCAGCCGACTCCAACCTATGGTGGGGCATTTGGCTCTGGCCATCTATGCCCTCAGCAGATTGATCGATAAGGTAAGGGTACTGCGGCGGTGTTGATTTATGCAGCAAGGAATAGTGTCCCGAGAGAAGCGCTATTACACCTGTGTGTTGAGTGTATAGCCACGCGATAGCCTTAAACTGGGAGTCAGGTCCCTAGCACTCTTTAAACTTTAGGCATTTTATGTTCTGCTGGACGTAGGTTTACTGTCATATAAACCGATCTCCCGGTTTAAGGCCTTGGCCCGATAATAGGCGCATTTATTGTCCGGTTTCGTTGAAATTAGGAACAGTAAGTTATGTTCTGCCCTTTGATATCCTTGTTTAATTGGAATCGGATCGGTCCAGATATGGATATAGCTGCCATATAGACCGATCTCACGATTTCAGTTTTTAGGCCCATAGAAGGGGCATGTATTGTTCAATTTTGCTGAAATTTGGGACAGTGAGTTGTGTTGAGTCCCTCGACATCCTTGTTTAATTTGACCCAGATCGGCCCAGATTTTGATATAGTTGCCATATGGACCGAGCATTTATTTTTCGATTTTGCCGAATTTTGAGACAGTGGGTAATATTAGGCCCCTCAACATTCCTGTTCAATACAGCCCGGATTGGTTCAGATTTGGATATAGCTGCCACATAATCCGATCTCCCGATTTAAGGCTTTAGGCCCATAAGAGGTGAATCTATTAACCGATTTTGTTGTAATTTATCACAATGAATTCCGTTAGACCCTTCGACATTCGTCACGAAAATGGTTAAGATCGGTCTATATTTCGATGTAACTGCCATGTAGACCGATCTCTCAATTTATGATCCTATTTCTCAGAAATTTGGTATAGTGGGGTGTGCTAGGCTCCTCGATAACGCTGTTCCACACGGCCTAGATCGGTCCAGATTTGGATGTAGCTGCCATTTATACCGATCTCCCGATTTAAGGTTTTAGGCACATAAAAGGGGAATCTATAAACCGATTTTGCTGAAACTTAGCACAATGCGTTCTATTAGTCCCTTCGACTTTAGTTCCGACTATGGTTAAGATCGGTTTATATTTCAATATAACTGCCATGTAGACCGATCTCCCAACTTAAGTTCTTGGAACAATATAAGCATGGGACGATTTGGCTTTGCTGAAATTTTACACAGTGGACTGTGTTAGGATCTTCTAAATTCGAGTTCAATGTGAATCATATCAATCTATATTTGGATAAATTGGCATACTCATTTACCGATCTCCCGATTTAAGTCCTTTGATAACCAACACCAAAGAATGGGGATATACTCACCTAGTCACTCCGTTTGTAACAAATTCTGATTCGAATTAGCCATGTCCGTCCGTTTGTCTGTCGAAATCACGATAGCGGACGATCATGTAGAGCTTTCGATAGCGGTCGAACGCGTAAGATTGCAAATGGGTCATATCGGTTCAGATTTGGACATAGCTCTCCCGGTTTGGCTTCTTGGACCCCTGGAAGCCGCAATTTTTGTCTGATTTGGCTAAAATTTTGCACATAGTGTTCTGTTATTATTGCTAATAACTGCGCCTAGTATGTTCCAAATCGGTAAAGAACCTGATATAGCTCCCATATAAACAGATCTCCTGATTTGTTTCTTTAGCCCTGGAAGCCGCAATTTCTGCCTGATTTGGCTGAAATCTCACACATAGTGTTCTGTTATTACTGCTAATAACTGTGCTAAGTATGGTCCAAATCGGTGAAGAACCTGATATAGCTCCCATTTAAACCGATTTTCCGATTTGACTTCTTGAGCCACTGGAAGCCGCAATTTTTGTCCGATTTGGCTGAAATTTTGCTCGTAGTGTTCTGTTATGACTTCCAACAACTGTGCCAAGTACTGTTTAAATCGGTCTATAACCTGATATAGCTCCCATATAAACCGATTTCCCGATTTGATTTCTTTAGCCCCTGGAAGCCTCAGTTTTCATCCGATTTGGCTGAAATTTCGCATGAAGTGGTTTGTTTTGACTTCCAACTACTGTGCCAAGTATGGTCTAAATCGGTTCATTACCTTATATAGCTCTCTTATAAACCTATCTCGTATCTTGACTTCCTGAGCCTCTAGAGGGCGCAATTATTACATGATATGGCTGAAATTTAGCATAGAGTGTTTTTTCTGCCTTCCAACAACTGTGTCAAGTATGGTTCAAATCGGTTCAATACCTGATATAGCTCCGATATAAACCGATCTCAGATTTTCACTACCTGAGCCGTTGGACTATACTTCTATATATTTATATGATTTGGCTGAGATTTTGCACAAAGTATTTTGTTTTGACTTCTAACAACAATGCCAAGTATGACTGACTTCTTCAGCCGCTAGAGGGCGCAATTTTTTTTGTCGATTTGGTTGAAATTGTGCATGAAGTGGTTTGTTTTGACTTCCAACAACTGTGCCAAGTATGGTCCGAATCGGTTCATTACCTTATATAGCTCTCTTATAAATCGATCTATTGGGTTGCCCAAAAAGTAATTGCGGATTTTTCATATAGTCGGCGTTGACAAATTTTTTCACAGCTTGTGACTCTGTAATTGCATTCTTTCTTCTGTCAGTTATCAGCTGTTACTTTTAGCTTGCTTTAGAAAAAAAGTGTAAAAAAGTATATTTGATTAAAGTTCATTCTAAGATTTATTAAAAATGCATTTACTTTCTTTTAAAAAATCCGCAATTACTTTTCGGGCAACCCAATAGTTACTGAGCCTCTAGAGGGCGCAATTATTATACGGTTTGGCTGAGATTTTGCACATAGTGTTTTGTTTTGACTCCCAACAACTGTACCAAGTATGATCCTGATCCTGACTTCTTCAGTCGCTAAAGAGCGCAATTCTTACCCGATTTGGCTGAAATTTTGTATAAAGTGGATTGTTTCGACTTCCAACAACTAAGCCTTATATAGTCGAAATCGGTTCATAACCTTACATAGCTCCCACATAAATATATCTCCCGATTATATTTCTTGAGCCTCTAGAGGATGCAATTCCTATCCTGTTTGGCTGTAATTTGTACAACGACTTTTCCAATGGTCTGGAATCGGTTCATAACCTGATATAGCTACCAAATGAATCGATCTGCTGTGGGGCGAATTTTTTCAGCCGATTTGGCTGAAATTTTCACAATGACTTCTACTGTGATTTCCAACACCTTAACCCAGTGTGGTCCGAATCGGCTCGTAACCTGGTATAGCTCCAATAGCGAGGTAATTTTTATCCATTATCCTTTGTTTGCCTATAAAGAGATACCGGGGCAAAGAACTTGCCAAAATTGATACATGGTGGAGAGTACATACTATTCGACCCGCTCGAACTTAGCACGCTTTGACTTGTTATACCTTCCACCATAGGATGGAGGTATACTAATTTCGAAATTCCGTTTGTAAGATGTTTGTCTAAGACCCCTTCTTTTATAAAAAATTCAATTTGTGTTTGTTTGTCGGTATGTTTGTTTGTTCAGTAGACTCAAAAACGGCTGAACCGATTACCTTGAAATTTTCACAGATGGTGTAGGTTGGTCTGGAAAGAAACATAGACTATACAATTTTTTGATATCGGGAGGGGGCGGACCCTCCCCCTTAGCCCCAAAAGTACTACCCAAAAATAAAAGTGGACCGATCGGAACAATATGGGATTCAAATGAAAGGTATTCAAGAGTAGAGTACGAATTTTATAATAAAAGTTGGGTCCAAGTACCTTAGGGGCCGCCCCAGCCCCAAATCCACTTAATATAGGTTTATTTGACGATCATGACAATATTGGATTCAAATGAAAGGTATTCGGGAGTAGTTTACGATTATGGCCAGGAAGTAGGAATAGGCTTTTTAATTTAATGATAACGGAAGAGGCGGACCGTCCACCGTAACCCCAAACAAACCATCCAAATTCAAAAGTGTACCTATAAGGACAATATGGGTATCAATTGAAAAGTATGACGGGGTAGATAACGAATCTGCCATACAAATTCATGTCGAAATATAGGGGGTCACCCCACCCCCACTCCCAAAACGCCCAAAATGGGCACATTACCCAATCACGGATACATGGGACTCGGTTTGTTTTTTCCGTATAGGCTGAAAAACAGCAGAACCGATTTTCTCGACATTTTCGCATTTTGTACAGGTTGGTCTGGACGGAAACAAAGGCTATATTATTTTTCGGTATCGGAAGGGGGATGGACCCTCCTCCTTATGTCAAACAGACATATTGGACGTTCATTTCAATATGGGGATCAAATGAAAGGTATTTAAGAGTAGAAAACGAATTTGATATCCAATTTTGGAGCCCCAAGTGTTTTGGGGTACGCCCTAAAGCACCCCCTAAACTGAACTTCATTTCTGTTGGGAATAAAGTACGAATTTGATATCTATTTTCAGTGTAAAATGATGGCGGCCGCCCCAGAACCAAGACACCCTACGAACGGTTCACATTTACCGGCAATGGCAATATGGGGCTCAAACTAAAGGGATTTGGAAGTGCAGCACGAATTTGATTTCCATAATTGCGTCGAAATGTGCCATCCCTCCCCTAATGAGAACATTACCCTATGGAAAAACATTACCACCAGGAATCGAGAAGGGGCAAATTCTCACACATCAATGAGTGTTTTTCGATTCAGGTTTAAACTCAATGACAAGGGACCTTTTTATAGCCGAGTCCGAACGGCGTCCAGCAGTGCGATACCTCTTTGGGGAAAATTTTTTAAATGACCATGCATGGCATTGTGTCTCGCAAATGTCGCCAACATTAAGAGGGGATAAACACCGCTTTGTCCGATGTTCTCGCCAGGATTCGATCGCGTTCAGCGTCATAGGCTACAATGGCACTAATTCGATATCCGCATTTAGAAGGATATTAGAGAGTTAAAGAAGGCGCAGCGACGTGGTCCCGGTTCGGCTAGTTAAGTATATAGATAGGTGTATTCGTCATGTCATTTTAAATCGATCTAGCCATGTCCGTCCGGCTATCGAAAGCACGCTAACTATCGAAAGAGTAAAGCTAGGCGCTTGAAAATTTGCACAAATACTTCAACAGGTCGGTTGGGATTGCAAATTGGCCATATCCGTTCATGTTTTGATAAAGCTGCTATATAAACCGACCTTGGTACTTGACTTTTTGAGCTTCTAGAGGGCGCAATCCTTATCGGATATGGTTGAAATTTGGCACATATCGTTTTAGTATGACTTCCAACAACTTTGCCAAGTGTCGTCTACATCAGTCTATAACCTGATATAGCGGTCATATAAATCGATCATTTGACTTATGTAATCCTAGATGGCGTAAGTCTTATCCAAATTGACTGAAATTTGCAAATATTGTTGGGGAATGACTTTCAACAACTGTGCCAAGTATGGCCTAAATCAGTTCATAACCTGACACATCTGCTATATAAACCGATCTCCCAATTAGCTCATATATATTTGAAAAGTCTTTCAAAGGACTTGTTTTTCGCATAATCTCTTCTTGGCGAGAATAAACAAGAAATCAAATCACAACAGAAATTATGGAGAATTTCTTCAAAGGCCATAACTTGACAAACAAATTCTTGAAGGAAATATTTTTCATTACCTACAATTCTATGAGTTTTATTTTTAACCTCCTGGTGTTAATGAAAGAATAAAACATCAATTGACTACTTTTGTTGAGGTCAGGTCAGGTCAGGTTAGGAGGAAAATGTTTTATTACAAAACAAAAATATCAGCGTCAGCTTAATCCTTTTCCATGCAAACCTGTGCTGGGCTGAGACTTGGTAACCGTTGTCAAGTATTGTTCCAGCTCAATGGCATCGTTTACTTTATCTGTACATCCATGTCAAAGTAAAGGAATTTCTTGGTTTTTCGTTTTGTTTATGCAGCTTTTCTTTTACGTCATTACTGGGTTGCTTACCATCAGCATCAGCATCATCCTCGTCATCTTGCACACCTCAGACATGATTGATGATGAACGAATTGTTATATTTTTGTGGAATTTCCTTTGAAGGTATTGTAGTTGTTAATATTGTTGTTGTTCTTTGTCGTACGTATACCCCTGGATCATATGCAAACAAAAATTTAAAGCATAAAAAGTCCTTGGGTTGTTTTTTTTTTTGTTTTTTGTTGGATATAAAGGCATCTTCTTAGAAGCTGATTCTTATTTAAGTCAACTTAAGTACAATTGCAATTCGTGTCTGACGAATCATGGCATGGCGTTGGCATGCTGCTTCTTGTTTTCTTTTTGTTTTATTTCCTTTTTGCTGGTCCCCTTGTATTGTTCCCTTTACCCTTCCTGAGTGGGTGGGCGAGAGAGCTGGCGCTCCTTGACAAAAGAACAGCAGCAAGCATTCGAAATGACAACGACAAAAACAAACAAAATTTTTTAGGAATTTTTCAATTTTATGCCAAAATAAGTTTTGCCATGTCAGTAAATATTTTTCTAACAAACACTTCAACAAGAACTTTTGCAGGCATTCGTTCCTACACATTCATACATGTGCACAGTTCAATGTAAACTTACACTCATACAAAAGCACATGCATGTAAATTTACAGCATCGAGGTAAGTTTGATGAATGTAGGAAGTGGTAGTAGAGGGGCTTTAGTAAAACTCTAGAACGAATGGCCTCAAGAAGAAGGAGAAAACTTGCAAAGGTCTTCGTACGGGGCATTGGTCGTCGATATACAGCAATTGTGGGCTAACTTCTCCCAGCTCACGAAAAGTCTTAAGACTATAATAGGGGTGTTCAAAACAACCAGTAAGGAAAGACAAAAGTCGGTGTAAAAAAAAAAGTGTAATACCCTACACCAGCTGATGCACGTAGTACTTTTCATATGTAGAACTTTTCTCGAAATCTAGTCAGACTTTAGTCGTATTGAAACTTTAAAGAAAATTTTTTGTGCAAAATTTTGTAAAGATTCGACCAAAATTGTGGCTGCTATAGCCAAAAAAAAATCCATATCGGATGAAAGTTATATATGAGAGCTATATCTAAATCTGGACCGATTTTAACGAGGTTATGAGGATGTTCAATAAAACAGCCAGAGAACTCTCGAGAGATCTTATAAAGGGTGGTTTTATAAGAGATATAGGAAAGTTTATCAAAAAAAAAAAAAAAAACACATCAGAAAAATTAATGAAATCGTTACCTGAATCGTACTATCGATTTATAAAATTTAATGTTTGAAGATTTTTTCAAGCAAATATTGACCCTGACTGCGCCTCAAATGGTCAATCCCCTTACTTCAATCTTGGCATACTCTTTCCAATATTGCGGCCGGTATCTCACGAATAAATGATTCAAAGTTGTCTTCCAATGGATCAACTGAAGCGGTCGTGTCTGTATAGACATGAATTTTAACATAGCACCACAAACAAGTAAAAAGGCGTTAAGTTCGGTCGGGACGAACTTTGGATACCCACCACCTCGGATATATATAAAAACCACCATTCATCAAAATCCAGTGAAAATTGCATACCTTATGTCCCATAGCAGTTATATCGAACTATGTTTCGATTTGGACCAAATACTGATAAGTACAAGTCATTGTTCAATTGTATATAACAAAGTATTGGTCTTTTAAGTAGCTATATCTAAAAATAAACCGATCTGAACCATATACAACATAGATGTCGAAAAGCCTAACATTAGTCAATGTGTCAAATTTCAGTTAAATCGGATGATAAATGGGCCTTTTATGGGGCCAAGACTTTAAATCGAGAGATCGGTCTATATGGCAGCTATATCCAAATCTGCACCGATTTGGGCTAAGTTGTAGAAAAATGTCGAAGAGACTTACACAACGCACTGTCCCAAATCTCGTCGAAATCGGACAATAAATGCGCCCTTTATGGGCCCAAAACTTCAAATTAAGAGATCTGTCTATATGGCAGCTATATTCAAATCTGGACCGATTTGAGCCAAATTGAAGGAGGACGCCGAAGAGCCTAACACAACTCGCTGTTTCAAATTTCCGCAAAATCGGACGGTAAATGCGCCTTTTATGACCCCAAAACCTAAAACCGAGGGATCGGTCTATATGGCAGCTATATCCAAATCTGAACTGATCGGTGCCATATTGTAGAAGTATGTCAAGGGGCTTGACTTACCTCACTGTCCCAAATTTCGGCGACATCGGACAATAAATGCTCCTTTTATGGGGCCAAAATCTTAAATCAAGGGATCGGTCTATATGGCAGCTATATCCAAATCTGATCCGATCAGGGCCAAATTTAGGAAATATGTCGAAGGGCCTAAGACAACTCAGTGTCCCAAATTTCAGCAAAATCGGATAATAAATGTGGCTTTTATTGTCCTAAGACCCTAAATCGGCGGATCGGTCTATATGGCAGCTATATCCAAATCTGATCCGATCAGGGCCAAATTTAGGAAATATGTCGAAGGGTCTAAGACAACTCACTGTTCCAAATTTCAGCAAAATTGGATAATAAATGTGACTTTTATGGGCCTAAGACCCTAAATCGGTGAATCGGTCTATATGGCAGCTATATCCAAATCTGAACTGATCTGGTCCAAATTGACGGAGGATGTCGAAGGGCCTAACGCAACGCCCTGTCTCAAATTTCAGCAAAATCGGATAATAAATGTGGCTTTTATGGGCCTAAGACCCTAAATCGGTGAATCAGTCTATATGGCAGCTATATCCAAATCTGAACCGATCTGGGCCAAATTGACGAAGGATATCGAAGGGCCAAACGCAACTCACTGTTCCAAATTTCAGCAAAATCGGATATTAAATGTGACTTTTATGGGCCTAAGACCCTAAATCGGTGAATCGGTCTATATGGCAGCTATATCCAAATCTGAACTGATCTGGGCCATATTGACGAAGGATGTCGAAGGGCCTAAGGCAACTCACTCTCCCAAATTTCAGCAAGATCGAGTAATAAATGTGGCGTTTATTAGCCTAAGACTCTAAATCGGCCGATCGGTCTATATGGGGGCTATATCAAGATATAGTGCGATATGGCCCATCTTCGAACTTAACCTGCTTAAGGACAAAAAAGGAATCTGTGCAAAGTTTCAGCTCAATATCTCTATTTTTGAAGACTGTAGCGTGATTTCAACAGACAGACGGACAGACGGACTGACTTGTCTAGATCGTCTTAGATGTTTACGCTGATCAAGAATATATATACTATATAGGGTCTGAAATGGATATTTCGATGTGTTGCAAACGGAATGACAAAATGAATATACCCCCATCCTTCGGTGGTGGGTATAAAAATGCTTGACAGTTCCCTTAATTTTCTTACCACCCATGCAGCGCCTTGTTATACCCAGCAACAGCAACACAACTAGATGATACCGCCTCGACTATGCTATGCGTTGGGAAAAAAAGATTGATGAGTCTTGATGTAGCACGTAATGCATACGTAAATGGAGATTTGTGTTTTAGAGAATTATCTGCTAGCTGCTGCCATACTCGGTATATGGCACATTCTCATTTTGTACTCAGCCATTGCCTAAACTCGTGCGATTTAGCATTGTTATTGTTGTTGGCGTTGTGCTTTTTTTGTGTGTGCAATGCGGCAACATTATAATGTTTTATACCGTGTTAATGTATGTGTGTATGGGTTGTTATTCCATACAGAGAAGATGAGCGCCTGATGTGGAGAACGAAAACAAACGAACACACGAACACACGCACACAGGCGCATTTGGCATTTCTATGTAATTGGTTTAGCGGTTTAACAGTCGCGTATTGTGGGAGGTCAAATGGAAGTTCGTTTCGTTTGATGTCGTGGTGGCTGCTGTTGATGGTTTAGATTTCAAAAATAGCAAATCTGTTAGACATCTAATCTAGTACTGCCTCCCCCCCCCAATTTTTTGAACTAAATAACGGTGGAAAAATCAACAGCCAAAAATAACAAATAAACATTAACCAAATCGTGAATTTCATTAAAAAATCTCTCTGCAATTTTGTGTGTGGACCTACACACATACACACGTCAAATGGAAAGACACATGGGTGGATGGGTGACAACTAGTCACCACACATATACAATAATTGCAGCATTGTGGATCTTCGTAGAGCCCTCTGTGATTTTTTCGGTTGCAATCGCATTCACTCAAATACAAAAATATAGAAAACTGGTGGTAAATAGTGTTTGTGCCAGTGTGTGGTATGAAAAGTCACGTAATGCATAGCAGGCATTCAATTCTCTATGTTTACCACAAATTCAATTTAACGTTTTGCCTTGGCTTTGTTGTTGTCGTTGCTGGAGTTGCAGCATTCACATGTTTTGCGATAAAGTTGATTTCAAAAATGTTATTCCGTTTTTCCCCTCTTTTGGCACTTTGGTTTGTGAAATCTGTTGGAAAAATAAAATTATTTTTTTTTTGGTTTCTTTCAATCATTTTTAGCTATCAAAATTGAATGCTGTATTTGATAATTTATCGAAGAATTGATCTTGATTGTGGTGAAAAGAAATTGAAATCAATGCAATAGAGGTTACATGGGAGAAAACTTTAAACTTTAACTTTATCGAATATCTACTAAGGCTTCTATAGGCTCCGGATTTCGATTAGCAGAAGGCTTATAAGGGAACAACCATATAAGCCTTCTTCGGTCCAGATTTGAAAATAGCTGGCATATAGACCGATCCTCCGATTTAGGGTCTTAGGCCAATAAAAGCCACATTTATTAACCGATTTTGGGGCCAGATCGGTCCAGATTTGGATATAGCTGTCATATAGACCGCCGTAGCGCAGGGGTTATCATGTCCGCCTATGACGCTGAACGCCTGGGTTCGAATCCTGGCGAGACCATCAGAAAAATTTTTCAGCGGTGGCTTTCCCCTCCTAATGTTGACAACATTTGTGAGGTAATATGCCATGTAAAACTTCTCTCCAAAGAGGTGTCGCACTGCGGCATGCCGTTCGCACTCGGCTATATAAAGGAGGCCCCTTATGATTGAGCCTCAAGTTGAATCGGATTGCACTCATTGATAGGTGAGAAGTTTGCCCCTGTTCCTTACTGGAATGTTAATGGGCAAAATTTGCATAGACCGATCTCTCGATTTAAGATTTGGGCACATAAAAGTCGCATTTATTGTCCGATGGCGCCGTAATTTGCAAAAGTGAGTTGTGTTAGGTTCTTCGTCATCCTTCTTTAATTTGGCCCAGATCGGTTTATATTTGGATATAGCTGCCATATAGACCGATATCTCGATTTAGGGTCTTGGGCCCATAAAAGGCGCATTTATTGTCCGATGTCGCCGAAATTGTGGAAAGTGAGTTGTGTTAGGCTCATTGACATTCTTCTCCAATCTCCGATCTTTGGCTAAGATCGGATAAGATTGGGATATAGCTGCCATATAGTCCGATCGTTCTATTTAAGGTCTTGGGCGCCGGTCGATGTCGGCGAAATTTAGGACAGTGAGTTGTGTTAGGGCATTCTACATCCTTCTTCAATTTGGCTCAGATCGGTTCAGATTTTAATATAGCTGTCATATAGACCGATCCCTGGATTTAAAGTGTTGGACCCATAAAAGGCGCACGTTTAGTCCGATGGAGCCGAAATTTGGGAAAGTGATTTGGCTTTTCGTCATCCTTCTTCAATTCGGCCCAGATCGGTCCATATTTGGATATAGCTGCCATATAGACCGATCTCTGGATTTAAGGTGTTGGGCCCATAAAAGGCGCATTTATTGTCCGATTTTGCCGAAATTTAGAAAAGTGAGTTGTGCTAGGCTCTTCCACATCTTTTCGCAATTTGGCTCAGATCGGTCCAGATTTGGTTATAGCTGCCATATAGACCGATCCTCCGATTTGGGGTCTTAGGGCAATAAAAGCCACATTTATTAACCGATTTTGCTGAAATTTGAAACAGTGAGTTGTGTAAGGCCTTCCGATATTCTTCGTTAATTTGGCTTAGATCGGTCCATATTTGGATATAGCGGCCATATAGACCGATCTCTCGATTTAGGGTCTTGGGCCCATAAAAGGCGTATTTATTGTCCGATTTCGCCAAAATTTGGGACAGTGAGTTGTGCTATTCTCTTCAACATTTTTCTTCAATTTAGCTCAGATCGGCCCAGATTTGGATATAGCTGCCATATAGACCAATATCTCGATTTAGGGTCTTGGACCCATAAAGGCGCATTTATTGTCCGATTTCGCCAAAATTTGGGACAGTGAGTTGTGCTGGGCTCTTCAACATCTTTTCGCAATTTGGCCCAGATCGGTTCAGATTTTGATATAGCTGCCATATATACCGATCTCTGGATATAAGGTGTTGGGCCCGTAAAAGGCGCATTTATTGTCCGATTTCGCCGAAATTTAGGAAAGTGAGTTGTGCTAGGTTCTTCCACATCTTTCCGCAATTCGGCCCACATCGCTCCATATTTGGATATAGCTGTCATATAGACCGACATCTCGATTTAGGGTCTTAGGACAATAAAAGCCACATTTATTAACCGATTTTGCTGAAATTTGGAACAGTGAGTTGTGTTAGGTTCATCGTTTTTGTGCTAGGCTCTTCAACATCTTTTCGCAATTTGGCTCAGAACGGTTCAGATTTGGATATAGCTGCCATATAGACCGATCTTTGGATTTCAGGTGTTGGGCCCATAAAAGGCACATTTTTAGTCCGATGTCGCCGAAATTTGAGAAAGTGAGTTGTGTTAGGCCCTTCGTCATCCGACTTGACGTTGGCCCACATCGGTTCAGATATTGATATAGCTGCCATATGGACCAATCTCTCGATTTTAAGTCTTGGCCCCATAAAAGGTTCATTTATAATCCAATTTTTCTGAAATTTGACACATTGACTTATGTTAGGCTTTTCGACTTCTGTGTCGTTTATGGTTCAGATCGGCCCAGATTTGAATATAGCTACAAAAAGGACCAATATATGTTCTACAAAACTGAACAATGTGATGTTAGACCACTTGTGCTTATTAGACCACTCAATGTCCCTGAAGAATTTGTTTCAAATCGGACCCTATTTCGATATTGCTGCTGCGAGTGCATAAAATATGCATTCTTCACCGGATTGCGATGAAAGGTGGCTTACATACTCACTCGAGGTGGTGGGTATCCAAAGTTCGGCCCGGCCGAATTTGACTCCTATTTACTTGTTAATAGTTAAAGTAGAGGGTATTAAACACTTTTGTTGATATTACTTTGAACCATCATAATTATCCTATTAATTTTAAAACATTCACGTCTCTACTACTTAAAGTTATTAAATTCAATTTAATTACACGTATTTATTTTTTTATTAATTCATTTATTAGCATCAACATATAAACATACACTTTGTGAAAAAATAATTTATATAATGCCAAAACCCATTGAACTAATGATTTAAAAGCAAATAATATCCTCACAAACGGCATTCACCTCCTTAATATCCTTTGCATTTGCACGGGTATGCGAGTAGGCATATGTGTTCACACAAATATATATCCGTATCGCTGCAATATCACTTTAATGTGAATGCAATCCATAATTGACGTCAGAGTATCGCACACAGCCATTAAAAAAAATACACACTCACACACACACACCACCATTTAACGCAATATTAAATAGTACTTTAATAATATTACAAATGTTAAGTTTTTTCTTCGTGTATGCGGATTTGTAGAACAACCTTTAATCGCTGTTAACGTTTTGCCATGTACCGGTTAACAAATGCTCTGAATAACACCATAGAACGGCATGCAGAGAGAGGAGATGGAAATTGGGAGAGACAGAAATACATGCGTGTAATTACCACTCAATGTGAGGGCAACAACAGCAACAGCAACAGCAATACAAGCAACACAAACACCAACATAATAGCAGCAGTGGCAAAGAGCAACAACAAATTGACCATAATGTTTAAAACAGTTTAATTACTGTATTAAAAGCTTAAAAGTACTTACACTCACACAACCCATATACAAACAAATACGACTGCTACACAGATAAAAGGATACAAAGGAGTAGCCTTTTAAAAAACACACAATCCGGCGCACAGACAGACAGACAGACAGAAAACAGGAAAAATATTAAAATATTTAATCTCACACTCGCCAGCAAAGTTGTTATGAATATTAAAATTCGAAACATTAACGATTTGGTTTAATGTCTGAAGTAAAAGCGAACACATGGACCACCACAAAGTGAACCAAGAACATGTATTCGATGGTGTTTGGTTAAAAAAAACGTTTAAAATTTAAAAAATTATATTAAAGATTGACAATATAAAAGTCATATACCTTTTGTCACTCTGAAATGTCAGATTCCGTCTTAAGAAAACTCTTGATTGTTAAACAAGTAAAAAGGCATTAAGTTCGGCCGGGCCGAACTATGGATACCCACCATCTCGGGTATATGTGTAAACTGCCTTTCATCGCAATCCGGTGAAAATTGGATAACTTATGCACCCAAATTCGGCACGGATATGGAGTGGTCTACTATATATACGTCACTGTTGAATTTTGTATTTCAAATCCCAACAAAATCGCGTATTAAATAAAGCTTTTATGAGCTTCAGACTATTAATTGGCATACCGGTCTACACGACAGCTATATCTAAATACAGTCCGATCTGAGCCATAATTGGGTCCTATGTTGGAAAGCATAAAACTACTCACTGTTTCAAATTTCAGCGAAATCGGTTAAAAAATAATGCATTTATGGGCTTCAGACTCTTAATCGGGAGATCGGTCTATATGACAGCTATATCTATATACAGTCCGATCAGAACCATATTTGAGACGGATGTAGGGAGATATAAAACTACTCACTGTTTAAAATTTCAGCGTTATCGGGTAGTAAATAGAGGTTTTATTGGCTTCAGACCCTTTATCGGGAAATCGGTCTATATGGCAGCTATATCTAAATATAGTCCAATCTGAACCGTATTTAGGGCGAATATCGTGAGGTTTAAATTAACCCACTGTATCAAATTTGAGCGAAATCGGCTTTTATTGGCTTTAGACCCTACATCAGGAGATCGGTCTATATGGCAGCTATATCTAAATATAGTCCGATCTGAACTATATTTAGGTCGAAAGTCGTGAGGCTTGAAATAACTCACTACTTCAATTTTCAGCAAAATCGATTACAAAATAAAGATTTTATGGGCGTCAGACCCTTTATCGGCAGATCGGTCTATATGACAGCTATATCTAAATATAGTCCGATCTGTAGCATATTTGGGACGGATGTTGGGAGGCTTTAAACTGCGCAATATTCCAAATTTCAGCGACATCGGTTAAAAAATAAACCTTTTATTGGCTTCAGACCCTTTATCGGGAGATCGGCAGCTATATTTAAATATAGTCCGATCTAAACCATATTTAGATCAGATATCGGTAGACTTAAAATAACCCACTGTTTCAAATTTCAACGAAATCGGGCAATAAATAAAGCTTTTATGGGCTTCAGACCCATTATCGGGAGATCGGTCTATATGGTAGCTATATCCAAATATAGTCCGATCTAAACCATATTAAGTTCAGATGTCGGTAGGCTTGAAATAACCCGTTGTTTAAAATTTCAGCGAAATCGGATAAAAAATAAAGCTTTTATGGCCTTCAGACCCTTAATGGGGAGATCGGTCTATATGGCAGCTATATCCAAATATAGTCCAAACTAAACCATATTTAGATCATATGTCGGTAGGCTTAAAATAACTCACTGTTTAAAATTTCAGCAAAATCGGGTAATCAATAGAGCTTTTATGGGCTTCAGACCCTTTATCTGGAGATCGGTTTATATGGTAGCTATATCCAAATATAGTCCGATCTAAACCACATTTAGTTCAGATGTTCGTAGGCTAATCTGTACAATATTAATGTTCTATATTGGGAGGCCTGAAACTACTCCCTGGGTAAAATTTCAGAGAAATCGGGTAATAATTAAAGTTTTTAGGGGCATTAGACCCTTTATCGGAAGATCGGTCTATATAGCAGCTATATCCAAATATGGTCCGATTTGGCCCGTTCAAGAACCTAACCAGCGTGCCTCAAAAAGACGTATCTGTGCCAAATTCCAGCTCAGTATCTCAATTGTTGAAGGCTGTAGAGTGATTGCAAAAGACGGACAGACAGACGGACGCACAGACAGACGGACGGACAGACGGACGGACAGACGGACGGACGGACAGACACACGGGCATCGTTAAATCCTCGAAATATATAAAATGATTATAAAAGAAATAATAGTATAATAATTTCGGCCGGGCCGAATCTTGGTTACCCACCATCATGGATTCCGCTAAAAATGTATCCTTATTAACTACAATATATACCAAACTTCTGTCAAACCAGCAAAAATTAATGCTTCTTGGAACCGAACAGGATGATTGAGAAACCGCTTTCATGGGACCTATATCAGGTTATTGACTGATTTGAACCGTTGGAAGTCTTAACAGAACACCGTACTAGACAGGGTTGTTGGAAGTCATAACGAAATATCGCATGCAAAATTTCAGCCAAATCGGACAAAAATTGCGGTTTGTAAGGACTTAAGAAGTCAAATCGGGAGATAGGTTTATATGGGAGCAATACCAGGTCATAGGCCGACTTGGACCGTACTAGGCAGGGTTGTTGAAAGTCATAACGGATTGTCACATGCGAAATTTCAGCCAAATCGGACAAGAATTGCGGTTTGAAAGGACTTAAGAAGTCAAATCGGGAGACCGGTTTATATGGGAGCTATACCAGGTCATAGGCCGACTTGGACTGTACTAGGCACAGTTGTTGGAAGTTATAACGAATTATCACATGCAAAATTACAGCCAAATCGGATAAACATTGCGGTTTCATGGGCTCAAAAATTCAAATCTGGAGATCGGATTATATGGCAGCTATATCAGGTTATTGACCGATTTGGACCGTACTTGGCACAGTTGTTTAAAGTCAAAACATAACACTTCATGCTCAATTTCAGCCAAATCAGACAAAAATTGCGGCTTCTTGGGGCTCTAGAACTGAAATCTGGAGAGCTGTTAAGTGGGAGTTATATCTAAATCTGGACCCATATGGCCCATCTCCAATCTAGATATGGTCCTACAACCGAGATCAATATTTTGTATCTGTGCAAAATTTTTAGTTGCTAGCTTCACGCGTTCGACCGCTATTGTGATTTCGGCAGTCGGACGAACGGACAGAGATGGATTGATAGACTCAGAACATCGAGAAGATTAAGAATGTAAAAATTTATGGGGTATTTTGCGGCTTGTATGGGCTCAAGAAGTCAAATCGGGAGATCGGTTTATATGGGAGCTATATGAGGTCATAGAACGATTTGGATCGTAATTAGCAAAGTTGTTGGAAGTCATAACAGAACACTTCGTTCAAAAATTGTGGCCAAATCGAACAAAAATTGCGGCTTCCTGTGGCTCAAGAATTCAAATTGGGAGATCTGTTTATATGGGATCTATTGGGTTGCCCAAAAAGTAATTGCGGATCTTTCATATAGTCGGCGTTGACAAATTTTTTCACAGCTTGTGACTCTGTAATTGCATTCTATCTTCCGTCAGTTATCAGCTGTTACTTTTAGCTTACTTTAGAAAAAAAAGTATATTTGATCAAAGTTCATTCTAAGTTTTATTATACCCTCCACCATAAGATGGGGGGTATACTAATTTCGTCATTCTGTTTGTAACTACTCGAAATATTCGTCTGAGACCCCATAAAGTATATATATTCTTGATCGTCGTGAAATTTTGTGTCGATCTAGCCATGTCCGTCCGTCTGTCCGTCCGTCCGTCCGTCCGTCTGTCTGTCGAAAGCACGCTAACTTCCGAAGGAGTAAAGCTAGCCGCTTGAAATTTTGCACAAATACTTCTTATTAGTGTAGGTCGGTTGGTATTGTAAATGGGCCATATCGGTCCATGTTTTGATATAGCTGCCATATAAACCGATCTTGGGTCTTGACTTCTTGAGCCTCTAGAGTGCGCATTTCTTATCCGATTGCAATGAAATTTTGCACAACGTGTTTTGTTATGATATCCAACAACTGTGCCAAGTATGGTTCAAATCGGTCTTTAACCTGATATAGCTGCCATATAAACCGATCTTGGGTCTTGACTTCTTGAGCCTCTAGCGTGCGCAATTCTTATCCGATTGGGATGAAATTTTGCACGACATGTTTTGTTATTATATCCAACAACTGTGCCATGTATGGTTCAAATCGGTCCATAACCTGATATAGCTGCCATATAAACCGATCTTGGGTCTTGACTTCTTGAGCCTCTAGAGGGCGCAATTCTTATCCGAATGGAATGGAATTTCGCACGACGTGTTTTGTTATGGTACCCAACAACTGTGCCAAGTATGGTTCAAATCGGTCCATAACTTGATATAGCTGCCATATAAACCGATCTTGGGTCTTGACTTCTTGAGCCTCTAGAGGGCACAATTCTTATCCGATTTGAATGAATTTTTGCACCAAGTATTTCGTTATGATATCCAACAACTGTGTTAAGTATGGTTGAAATCGGTTTATAACCTGATATAGCTGTCATATAAACAGATCTGGGGATTTGACTTCTTGAGCTTCTAGAGGGTGCAATTCCTATCCGATTTGGCTGAAATTTTGCATGACGTATTTTATTTTTACTTTCAACAACTGTGTCAAATAAGGTTCAAATCGGTTCATAACCTGGTAAAGCTGCCATATAAACTGATCTGGGATCTTGACTTCTTGACCCCTAGAGGTCGCAATTATTATCCGATATGCCTGAAATTTTGTACGACGGATCCTCTCATGACCATCAACAAACGTGTTTATTATGGTCTGAATCGGTCTATAGCCCGATACAGATCCCATATAAATCGTTCTCTCTATTTTATTGCGTGAGCTCCAATGGGCGCAATTCTTATACGAATTGGCTGAAATTTTACACAGGTCTCCAATATATAATTTATTTGTGGTCCGAACCGGACCATATCTTGATATCGTTTTAATAGCAGAGCAACTCTTTTCTTATATCCTTTTTTGCCTAAGAAGAGATGCCGGGAAAAGAACTCGACAAATGCGATCCATGGTGGAGGGTATATAAGATTCGGCCCGGCCGAACTTAGCACGCTTTTACTTGTTAAAAATGCATTTACTTTCTTTTAAAAAATCCGCAATTACTTTTTGGGCAATTACCAACGTTGTTGTAATCACATTTTCATGTGGAGGTGGCGATCCTCGTCAAACTCCTGTAGGTGCGCAAGCTTTTTCCGGTCAAAAAGACCGATCGCCGCGGGAACAGGGTGGCAATTTGTTATTTAAAGGCGCCAACAACTCTCCTTATCATACCGAGCATCATAGGAACTCTGTATTTGTGCAAGAGTCGGTGTCAGGTGACCTGTCACTGAGACTCTGTTTGTCCACTTTCGTGGTGTTACAAACGGAATGACTAGATTAGTATTCCCCCATCCTATGGTGGTGGGTATAAAAAGCGTCTTTTATGGGCCAAGGTCTTTCAATCGGGCAGTTATATCCAAATATAGTACAACGTCACCATGGATGGTGAAATAGACAGGGCAAACCACAATGCCACATTTCGGGTAATAATGGAGACTTTTAAGTCCTCTAAACCACCTAATTCTTGATTTCGATATGACACAAACGGATTGGCGTATCTAGTTCACCGTATCCTATGGGGAAGGCCACCGTAGCGCAGAGCTTAGCATGTCCGTCTATGACGCTGAACAACTGGGTTTAAATCCAGGCGAGACCATCAGAAAAAATTTACAGCAGTGATTTTCCTCTCCAAAGGCTGGCAACATTTGTGAGGTAGGATGCCATGTAAAAACTTCTCTCTAAAGAGGTGTCGCATTGCGATATGCCGTTCGGTCTCGACTTTAAAAAGGAGGCCCTTTAACACAGAGCTTAAACTTGAATCGGAATAAGAAACAGAGGCAAACTTCTCACCTATCTATGAGTGAAATGTGAGATGGTTGCCTCTGTTCCTTATTGGAATTTTCATGGACAAAATTCTCATCCAATGGTGAAGAGTATAAAAATCAAATTTTTCAGATTTTTTCTTATTTTTTTCCATGATATTGGGATTAGGAACTTTGGATAGCCACCACCACGGCTAATCTTTATACAGTCGAGCCGGACTAAATATATTTTCTATCGTTTCCTTCTCCTAGACCACTGTGCTGCACCGTACATAGCTAACACCATGTTGCCTCTTCATGTTCATTTACACTAAATAAACTCAGTAAATTGACTTAAGTCTTAATATGAGCGTTAAGACCAAATTATGAAATATGAAACTCCTAAGGATAAACATTGCAGCTTTCAGAGCATCACAAATTAGGTTGTGCAATTTTCTCTCGTGAACACTGAAACGAGTTTCGTGCCAAATTTCAAACTTAAACTTAACTTTGCAACGATGTGGCATCTGAAGCTTGTTGTTCAAAAAACACAAGTCCATGACAGCAGCGCAACTTGAGATGGAAACTTAAGGAGACTGTTGCATCATCGTGGTCTGCTGCAGCAAATAATTTGCTGCTTTGGGAGAAAAGTTTTAAATTTCAATTAAAAAAAAAAAACCAGTCCTCCATTTGTGACAAGCGACATGAATGAGAAGGAAATTCTATATTTCGCTTAAGGTTAGCCTTTCAACGGCAACATTAATTTTGACATCACATTTGAGGATATCTTAAATATAATCTCATCTAGGAATGTATGATGTGGAGAGAAACAAATTGTTGACTTGGTGCACAAATAAGAAACTTTGCTTACTGCACATATATCAAAAAGATATTGTTGACCAGGGATAAATATGTCATGCGTAGATTAACATCCAAAGTTGAATGTAGAAGCAATTAAAAATTTTTAGTAGATACAATGTTTTTAACTTTTTGGTATGAAATTTTAACTCGAATTGTCGAATTTTGGATAGAAACGAGTTGCGCCAATCTTCCACTCTCCAAGTTAGCTGACACAATACAATCCCATAATTTTTGATGAATATCAGTGGCTTAGGAAAGAAATTTTCCTTTGAACTTAATCGTGCGTTTGCCTTTGAGGTTAAACTTTTATAAATAAACTTTTATATATAAATTTCTTTAAGAGATTATAACAAGTAAAAAGGCATTAAGTTCGGCCGGGCCGAACTTTGGATACCCACCACCTCGGGTATATATATTGGGTTGCCCAAAAAGTAATTGCGGATTTTTTTAAAAGAAAGTAAATGCATTTTTAATAAAACTTAGAATGAACTTTAATCAAATATACTTTTTTTACACTTTTTTTCTAAAGCAAGCTAAAAGTAGCAGCTGATAACTGACAGAAGAAAGAATGAAATTACAGAGTCACAAGCTGTTGAAAAAATTTGTCAACGCCGACTATATGAAAAATCCGCAATTACTTTTTGGGCAGCCCAATATAAATCCCATTTCGTCACAATCCGGTGAAAAACTGGATAACTTATGCACCCAAATTCGGCACGGACATTAAGTGGTCTAATATATATGTCAATATTAAATTTTGTAGAACAAAATATTGGTTTTTGGCAGATATATCCAATAAAAACCGATCTGAACCATATTAAGGTCGGATATCGTGAGGCTCAGAAAAACTCACTGTTTCAAATTTCACCGAAATCGGGAAATAAATAAAGCTTTCATAGGCTTCAGACCCCCTTATCGGCAGATCGGTCTATATAGCAGCTATATATAAATATCGCCGATCTGAACCATATTTACATCAGATGTTGGGAAGTCTTAACCTACTCACTGTTTCAAATTTCAACGAAATCGGTTAATAAATAAAGCTTTTATTGGCTTCAGACCCCTTATCGGCAGATCGGTCTATATGACAGGTATATGTAAATATGGTCCGATCTGAACCATATTTGGGTCGGATATTGAGAGGCTTAAAACTGTGCACTGTTCAAAATTTCAGCGAAATTGGATAAAAAATAAAGCTGTTATGGCCTTCAGACTCTTTATCGGGAAATCGGTCTAAATGCCAGCTATATCTAAACATAGTCCGATCTGAACCATATTTAGATCAGAAGTCGGGATGCTTAAAATAAACCATTGTTTTAAATTTCAGCGAAATCGGGTAATAAATAAAGCTTTTGTGGCCTTCAGACCCTTTATCGGCAGATCTGTATATATGCCAGCTATATATAAATATAGGCCGATATGGACCATATTTGGGTCAGATGTCGGGAGGCTTAAAGTAACCCACTGTTGCAAATTTCAGCGAAATCGGGTGATAAATGGCCTTCAGGCCCTTTATCGCGAAATCGGATAAAAAATAAAGCATTAATGGGCATTACACCCTTTATCAGAAAATCGGTCTATATAGCAGCTATATCCAAATATGGTCCGATTTGGCCCGTTCAAGAACTTAACCAGCGTGCATCAAAAAGACGTGTCTGTTCCAAATTTCAGCTCAATATCTCCATTTTTGATGCCGGTAGAGTGATTACAATAGACGGACGGACGGACAGAGACACGGACTTCGTTAAATCGTCTTAGAATTTAACGACGATCCGAAATATATAAACTTTGTAGGGTGGGAAGTTGATATTTCGATGTGTTGCAAACGGAATGACTAAATAGGTATAAACAAGTAAAAGCATGCTAAGTTCGGCCGGGCCGAATCTTATATACCCTCCACCATGGATCGCATTTGTAGAGTTCTTTTCCCGGCATCTCTTCTTAAACAAAAAAGGATATAGGGAAATATTTGCTCTGCTATTAGAGCGACATCAAGATATGGTCCGGTTAGGACCACAATTAAATTATAAATATGTTGGATACCTGTGTAAAATGTCAGCCAATTCGAATAAGAATTGCGCCCTTTTGGGGGCTCAAGAAGTAAAATAGAGAGATCGATTTATATGGGAGCTGTATCAGGATAAGAATTGCGCCCTCTAGAGGCTCATGAAGTCAAGACCCAAGATTGGTTTATATGGCAGCTACATCAGGGTTTGAACCGATTTGAACCTTATTTGACACAGTTTTTGAAAGTAAGAATAAAACACGTCGTGCAAAATTTCAGTTAAATCGGACGAGAATTGCGCCCTCTAGAGGCTCAAGAAGTCAAGACCCAAGATCGGTTTATATGACAGCTATATCAGGTTATGGACCGATTTCAATCATACTTGGCATAGTTGTTGGATATCATAAGAAAACACGTCGTGCAAAATTTGAATCGGACGAGAATTGCGCCCTCTAGAGGCTCAAGAAGTCAAGATCCCAGATCGGTTTATATGACAGCTATATCAGGTTATGAACCGATTTGAACTTATTTGACACAGTTGTTGAAAGTAAGAATAAAATACGTCATGCAAAATTTCAGCCAAATCGGATAGGAATTGCGCCCTCTAGAGGCTCAGAAGTCAAGACCCAAGCTTGGTTTATATGACAGCTATATCAGGTTATGGACCGATTTCAATCATATTTGGCACAGTCGTGGAAAATTTCAGTTAAATCGGACGAGAATTGCGCCCTCTAGAGGTTCAAGAAGTCAAGGCCCTAGATCGGTTTATATAGCAGCTACATCAGAACATGGGACCGATTTAAACCATACTTAGCGTAGTTGTTGGAAGTGATATTAAAACACGTCGTGCAAAATTTCAGTTAAATTGGGCGAGAATTGCGCCCTCTAGAGGCTCAAGAAGTCAAGACCCAAGATCGGTTTATATGGCAGACCTACACTACACCAATCGACCTACACTAATATAAAGTATTTGTGCAAAAATTCAATCGGCTACCCTTACTCCTTCAAAAGTTTGCGTGCTTTCGACAGACAGACGGACGGACGGACTTGGCTAAATCGATTTAAAATGACATGACGATGAAGAATATATATACTTTATGGGGTCTCAGACGCATATATCGAGGTGTTACAAACAGAATGACGAAATTAGTATACTCCCATCCTATGATGGAGGGTATAAAAAAATAATGAATTTTCCTATACCTTTAAGTAGAATATTTCCTATTCATAAATTCCTTATGTCTGGTGCTCTTTTTCTTAAACATTGTTTGTCTTAAATTTCATATGTCTTGAAGGCATTAGCTTATAATCCTTGATTTATCCTGCCGAAAATGAAATTTTATCAGAGCTGCATTTAAATTTATTGCTAATAAATTATGAAGATTAAAATGTTAAGCAATTTTTGAAAATGTCCAAACATCTTTGAGCGTTTCTTGGTCACACACACAACTGTATGTAGATGTAGGGTTTCAGATAACATGATGTAGTCATGATGTATACATATTCACGAAATCTCTAATTTTGTCAATATTTTTATATCCTGCACTATAGGATGGGGCAACGCTAACTTCAACATTCCGTTTGTTATACATCGAAATATTGGTCCAAGGCTGCATAAAGTATATACGCATATTCTTCATCGCCAAGACATTTTAAGTCGATCTAGCCATGTCCGTCCATCTGTCTGTGAGTCTTTATGCCGAGAGAACTTTAAACATCGAGGGGGAAAAGATACGCGCTTGAAATTTTGCACATATATTTCTTGTTAGGAAAGGTTGGTTGGTATTGTAAATGGTCTAAATCGGTATATGTTTTTATATACTGTGGTTGAAAATATAATAGCGCGAGCAGGTACTCAGAAAAGTTTTGAATAACAAGTAAAAAGGCATTGAGTTCGGCCGGGCCGAACTTTGGATACCCACCACCTCGGGTATATAAGTAAACCCCCTTTCGTCACAATCCGATGAAAATTGGATAACTTATGCACCCAAATTCAGCACGAGCATTGAGTGGTCTAATAAATAAAAGTCACTGTTGAATTTTGTATTTGAAATTTCAACAAAATCGGGTAATAAATAAAGCTTTTATGGGCTTCAGACCCTTAGCCGGCATATCGGTCTATATGACTGCTATATCTAAATACAGTCTTATTTTTACCATACGTGGGTGGGATGGCGGGTGGCCTAAAACTACTCACTATTTCAAAATGAAATTGGATAAAAAAACAAGTAAAAGCGTGCTAAGTTCGGCCGGGCCGAATCTTGTATACCCTCCACCATGGGTCGCAATTGTCGAGTTCTTTTTCCGGCATTTCTTTTTAGGCCAAAAAAGATATAAGAAAAGATTTTCTCTGCTATTAGAGCGATATCAAGATATGGTCCGGTTTGGACCACAATTAAATGTTGGAGACCTGTGTAAAATGTCAGCCAATTCGAATAAGAATTGCGCCCTTTGGGGGCTCAAGAAGTAAAATAGAGAGATCGATTTATATGGGAGCTGTATCGGGCTATAGACCGATTCAGATCATAACAAACACGTATGTTGATGGTCATGAGAGGATCCGTCGTACAAAATTTCAGGCAAACCGGATGATAATTGCGACCTCTAGAGGCTCAAGAAGTCAAGATCCCAGATCGGTTTATATGGCAGCTATATCAGGTTATTAACGGATTTGAACCATACTTGCCACAGTTGTTGGATATCATAACAAAACACATCGTGCACAATTTCTTTCCAATCGGATAAGAATTGCGCGCTCTAGAGGCTCATGAAGTCAAGACCCAAGATCGGTTTATATGGCAGCTATATCAGGTTATGAACTAATTTGACTCATACTTGGCACAGTTGTTGGATATCATAACAAAACATGTTGTGCAAAATTTCATTCTAATTGGATAAGAATTGCTCACTCTAGAGGCTCAAGAAGTCAAGACCCAAGATCGGTTTATATGGCAGCTATATCAGGTTATGGACCAATTTGAACCATACTTGGCACAGTTGTTGGATATCATAACAAAACACGTCGTGCAAGATTTCATTCCTATCCTATAAGAATTGCGCCCTCTAGAGGCTTAAAAGTCAAGACGCAGGATCGGTTTATAAGGCAGCTAAAGGGTGATTTTTTTGAGGTTAGGATTTTCATGCATTAGTATTTGACAGATCACGTGGGATTTCAGACATGGTGTCAAAGAGAAAGATGCTCAGTATGCTTTGACATTTCATCATGAATAGACTTACTAACGAGCAACGCTTGCAAATCATTGAATTTTATTACCAAAATCAGTGTTCGGTTCGAAATGTGTTCATTCACCTTAACGTTGCGTCCAACAGCATCTTTGAAAAAATACGGTCCAATGATTCCACCAGCGTACAAACCACACCAAACAGTGCATTTTTCGGGATGCATGGGCAGTTCTTGAACGGCTTCTGGTTGCTCTTCACTCCAAATGCGGCAATTTTGCTTATTTACGTAGCCATTCAACCAGAAATGAGCCTCATCGCTGAACAAAATTTGTCGATTCACTGAAAATGATTTCACTGAAAATGATTCACTGAAAATGATTTGCAAGCGTTGCTCGTTAGTAAGTCTATTCATGATGAAATGTCAAAGCATACTGAGCATCTTTCTCTTTGACACCATGTCTGAAATCCCACGTGATCTGTCAAATACTAATGCATGAAAATCCTAACCTCAAAAAAATCACCCTTTATATCAAAACATGGACCGATATGGCCCATTTACAATACCAACCGACCTACACTAATAGGAAGTATTTGTACAAAATTTCAAGCGGCTAGCTTTACTCCATCGGAAGTTAGCGTGCTTTCGTCAGACAGACGGACGGACATGGCTAGATCAGCATAAAATGTCACGACGATCAAGAATATATATACTTTATGGGGTCTCAGACGAATATTTCGAGTAGTTCCAAAAAGAAGTCTCAGACGAATATTTCGAGTAGTTCCAAACATAATGACGAAATTAGTATACCCCCCCATCCTATGATTGAGGGTATAAAAATGGCTGAACCGACTGCCTTGAAGTGTTTGCAGATTGTGGAGGTTGGTCCGGAAGGAAACATAGGCTATATAATTTTTTGATATTGGGAGGGGGCGGACCCTCCCCTTACCCCAAAAGTACTACCCAAAAATAAAAGTGGACCGGTCGCGACAATATGGGATTCAAATAAAAGGTATTCAAGAGTAGGGTACGAATTGCATAACAAAAGTTGGGTTCAAGCAACTGGGGGACCGCCCCAGCCCCAAAACCCCTTAAAATAGGTTTTTTTTATGATCATGACAATATGGGACTCACATGAAAGGTATTCGGGAGTAGATTACGAATATAGTCTGGAAGTAGGAATAGGCTTCATAATTTATTGATAACGAAAGGGGGAGGACCCTCCACCGTTACCCCCAAAACACCACCCAAAATCAAAAGTGGACCGAAAAGGTCGATATGGGTATCAAATGAAAAGTATGCAGGAGTAGATAACGAATCTGGCATACAAATTCATGTCGATGTATAGGGGGTTACCCCACCAACACAAAAACGCCCAAAAATGGTCACATTAGCCAATCACGGTATATGGGAGACTCGGTGTGTTTGTTCCGTATAGACTGAAATACGGCAGAACCGATTTTCTCGAAATTTTTGCATATTGTGTAGGTTGGTCTGGAAGGAGAGAGGTATCGGAAGGGGGGCAGACCCTCCCCCTTGTGCCAAAAACACTACCCAAAATCGAAAGTGGACCGATCCGGACAATATAGGTATCAAATGAAAGGTATTGGAGAGTAGAATACGAATATGGTATTAAAATTTGAGTCTAGGTACCAGTCGGGCCGCCCCAACCCCAATACTGTCCCAAACAGACATATTGTACGTTCATTTCAATATGGGGCTCAAATGAAAGGTATTAGGGAGTAGATTTCGAATCTGGCACTCATAAGTTATATACTTTTATACCCACCGAAGGATGGGGGTATATTCATTTTGTCATTCCGTTTGCAATGCGTCGAAATATCCATTTCCGACCCTATAAAGTATATATATTCTTGATATTCTAAGACGATCTAGACATGTGCGTCCGTCTGTCTCTTGAAATCACACTACAGTCTTTAAAAATAGAGATATTGAGCTGAAACTTTGCATAGATTCTTTTTCCATAAGCAAGTTAAGTTCGAAGATGGGCTATATCAGCCTATATCTTGATATAGCCCCCTTATAGACCGATCCGCCGATTTAGGGTCTAAGGCCCATTAAAGCCACATTTATTATCCGATTTGGCTGAAATTTGGGACAGTAAGAAGTGTTAGGCCCTTCGAAATCCTTCGTCAACTTTGCTCAGAGCGATCCAGATTTGGATATAGCTGCCATACAGACCGATCCGCCGATTTAGGGTCTTAGGCCAATCAAAGCCACATTTATTATCCCAATTCGCTGAAATTTGGGAAAGTGAGTTGTGTTAGGCCCTTCTACATCCTTTGTTAATGTAGCTCAGATCGGTTCAGATTTGGATATAGCTGCCATATAGACCGATCCTCCGATTTAGGGTCTTAGGCTCATAAAAGCCACATTCATTATCCGATTTTACTGAAATTTGGGATAGTGAGTTGTGTTAGGCCCTTCGACATCCCTCGTCAATTTGGCCTAGATCAGTTCAGACTAGGATATAGCTGCCATATAGACCGATCCTCTGATTTAGGGTCTTGGGCCCAAAAAAGCCACATTTATTATCCAATTTTGCTGAAATTTGGGAAAGTGAGTTGTGCTGGGCCCTCAGACATCTGTCGTCAATTTGGCCCAGATCGGTTCAGATTTGGATGTAGCTGCCATATACACCGATTCTTCGATTTAGGGTCGTGGGCCCATAAAAGCCACATTCATTATCCGATTTTGCTGAAATTTGGGATAGAGAGTTGTGTTAGGCCCAGATCGGTTCAGATTTCGATATAACTGCCATATACACCGATTCTTCGATTAAGGGTCTTAGGCTTATAAAAGCCACATTTATTATCTAATTTTGCTGAAATTTAGGACAGTGAGTTGTGTTAGGCCCTTCGACATCCTTCGTCAATTTGGCTCAGATCGGTTCAGATTTGGATATAGCTGCCATATAGACCGATCTTCCGATTTTGGGGTTTAGGCCCATAAAAGCCACATTTATTATGCGATTTTGCTGAAATTTGGGACAGTAGGTTGTGTTAGGCCTTCCGACATCCCCCGTCAATTGGCCCCAGATCGGTCCAGATTTGAATATAGCTGCCATATACACCGATTCTTCGATTTAGGGTCGTGGGCCCATAAAAGCCACATTCATTATCCGATTTTGCTGAAATTTGGGATAGAGAGTTGTGTTAGGCCCAGATCGGTTCAGATTTCGATATAACTGCCATATACACCGATCTCTCGATTTAAAGTTTTGGGCCTATAAAAGCCATATTTATTATCCTATTTCGCTGAAACTAGGGACAATGAGTAGTTTTAGGCCCTTCGATATCCTTCATCAATTTGGCCTAGATCGGTTCAGACTTGGATATAGCTGCCATATAGACCGATCTCTCGATTTAAAGTTTTGGGCCTATAAGAGGGGCATTTATTGTCCGATGTTGCCAAAATTTAAGACAGTCAGTTAAGTTAAGCCCCTCGACATACTTTTGCAATATGGCAGAGATCGGTCCAGATTAAGATATAGCTGCCATATAGACCGATCTCTCAGCTTTTGGTTTTGGGGCCATAAAAGCAACATTTATTAACCGATGTCTCCAAAAATTTGGACAGTGAGTTATGTTAGGCCTCTCGACATCCTTCTTCAACTTGGCCCAGATCGGTCTAAATTTGGATATAGCTGCCATATAGACCGATCTCTCGATTTTAGGTTTTGGAGCCATAAAAGGCTCATTGATTGTCCGATTTCGCCTAGATTTGGGACAGTGAGTTGTTTTAGGCTTTTCGGCATCCGGAACATATTTCGTTATAACTGCTATGGGACATAAGGTATGCAACTTTTACCGGATTTTGATGAAAGGTGGTTTACATATATACCCGAGGTGGTGGGTATCCAAAGTTCGGCTCGGCCGAACTTAACGACTTTTTACTTGTTTAGATATCGTATGAAGGCGGACCCTCCCCTTTACAGCAAAAACGCCAACCATATCCGAAAGTGGTGCGATGGGCGCAATTAGGGTATCAAATGAAAGGTATTGAAGACCAGAACACGAATATGGTATTAAAATTTGGGATCAAGTAGCCGTTCAACGTCATAGGCTACAATGGCACGAATTCGATATCCGCATTCAGGGCGAAGTGTCCCCACCCTAAAAAGACATTAGAGAGTTAAAGAAGGCGCAGCGGAGCGGACCCGGTTCGGTTAGTCTAGTATGTATATAAACCGATTTCCCGATAACTCTTCTACGGCCCCAAGAAGCTTAAGTTTTTGGTAAATTTGGTAGAAATTTCGTAACATGTGCTCTCAACTAAGTTAACTTGTGTACATTTTTAGTAGACTCCCTGCTGGTGGCTTCCCAAGATTCGCCACCGCTGAACTTGACACCTTTTTTACTTGTTCTCTCTTCATACAGAGAAATCAATACTTCTCCAGCCTTTATTGGAATTTTGTTTCAGGTTTCATTTCCACGAACGATTAATACACAAACAAAATTGAAAGAACAACACTTTATCACTTGTTAATCCCTCAATTACAAAGAAAATCCTAAACAGCACACAATTCTCCTTATTGTTTGAATAAATTGCTTAAAAATTAAATAATTTCGTTTTTTTTCGTTTGTTTGGTGTGCGTTTTTATGTATTTTCAACACCTCACTTGTGAGCAATTATTTTTAAAATGCTAAACATATTTCTTGTTTTAAGTATCTTGTAAATTACTTAATAACACCGTAGGGATTGTGAGTGTTGAAAAGCCACTCGCACTGGCATTGCCCCACACACTTGCTGGCACACACAGAGCACACGCAAATAAATAAACTCTTCAACGGTGAGATACATTCGCAGATACTCTGTATCCTTATTTTCCCCTTGTCGTTGTGATGTGAAGGATAGGATAGGGAAGGTTAGCCGGTAAAGTCAAAAAGTCAAGGGTAATCACTTATTTTAAACGTTGTTAAAATAGGTATTAACATTTTTCTCAATATGAGTGAGTGAGAGAGGGAGAACAAGGTAGTTGTATGTGTGTGTGTGTGTGTGTATATGCATGCTGTTAGGGATTTCAAGGGAAAACGATGTGTGTGCGTTGCTTGTCTTGTTGGTAGCATAAAAACACAAATTCTACAACATTCCAAATGTGCTTGTGTGTAGCGTACATCGTTTTCATATTCGTGTTGAGCCAGGAAAATAGTCGACTTAAGCAACTCTAGTCACTCAAATATGTGCGTCAAGAATATCAAGGTACAATGGGATGAAATTAAAAAAAGTAAAAGCGTGTTAAGTTCGGCACTATGGATTCTATTAAAAATTTATACAAAATAGTTGTAGGGCATACTTTTATTCTATATACCAAACTTTTGTCAAACCAGCACAAATTAATGCTTCTGGGAACCGAGCAAGGATGATCGAGAGACCGGTTTATATGGGAGCTATCTTCGGTTAAAGACTCATTTTGGCCGTACTTGACACAATTGTTGTAAGTCATAACCAAAAAACTACATGGAAAATTCAGCCAAATCAGACAAAAATTGCGGATTTCAGGGGCTCAAGAAGACGAATCGACAGATCGGTTTATATGACAGCTTTATCAGCTTATAGATCGATTTAGACCGTACTTAGCACAGTTGTTGCAAGTCATAACAGACCACTACATGCAAAATTACAGCCAAATCGGACAAAAATTGCGGTAAGTAAAGGCTCAGGAAGTCAAATCGGGGAGTAATACCATAGGCCGATTCCGATCGTACTTGGAAGTCGTGAAAGAACTCCATCTGCATAATTTTAGCCAAATTAGAAATGGCGATTATGTGGGAGCTATATCAGATTATAGACCGATTTGGACTGTACTTAACACTGTTATAGGAAGTTATAACGGAACACTACATGCGACATTTTAGCCAAATCGGACAAAAATTGCTGCTTTCAGGGGCTCAAGAAGTCAAATCGGGAGATCGCTTTATATGGGAGCTATATCTTAATCTGAAGCGATACGGCTTATTTGCAATCCCCATCGACCTATATCAAGATTAGATATTTTTGCGAAAATTTCAAGCTGCAAGCTTTATACGTTCGACCGCTATCGTGATTTAGACATACGGACGGACGGACGGACATTGCTAGATGGACTCCGAACGTCGAGATGATCAAGAATATATAGACTTTATAGGCTCTTAGACGTATATTTCATGTTGTTACAAACGGAATGACTAGATTAGTGTATCCTCATTCTATTGTAGTGGATATCAAAATTTGCCAGTATTGATGCATTATAGAAGGCCATTGTACGGGAATGGTCCAAAATTCCCACAAATTACATTCTTGCAGCTTGTATCTCGTTTTTTGATCGAATTCGAGTCGTAGTTAAGGCAAAAGGTGTTCATATCGAGCAAAATACGTTTCCTGAATCAATAAACAAATAAAATGGCTTTAAGTTCGGCCGGGCCGAACTTTGGATACCCGCCACCTCGGGTATATACATAAACCACATTTCATCAAAATCCGGGAAAAATTGCATACCTTATGTCTTATGATTATAAATGTCTCACTTTGGGGCCAAAACTTTAATATCGGTCTATATGGCAACTATATGCAAAACTTCATCGATGTAGACCAAATTGCAGAAATGTGTGGAGGGGCTTAGCTTAACTCTCTGTCCCAAATTTCGGCAACATCGGACTAAAAATACGCCTTTTATGTGTCCAAAACATTAAATCGAGAGATCGGTCTATATGGCAACTGAATCCAAATCTGAACCGATCTGAGTGAAATTAACGAAGAAGGATGTCGAAGGGTCTAACACAACTCACTGTCCTAAATTTCGGCGACATCGGACAATAAATGCGCTTTTTATAGCCCCAAAACTTAAAATCAAGAGACCGGTCTATATAGCAGCGATATCCAAATCTGGTCCGATCTGTGCCATAATGCAGAAGTATGTCAAGGGGCTTAACTTAACTCACTGTCCCAAATTTTGGCGACATTGGTTAATATATGTGCCTTTTATGAGCCTAAGACCCTAAATCGGAGTATCGGTTTATATGGCAGCTATATCCAAATTTGGACCGATCTGGGCCAAATTCATAAAGGATATCGAAGGGCCTAAGATAACTCACTGTCCCAAATTTCAGCAAAATCAGATAATAAATGTGGTTTTTATGGGCCTAAGACCCTAAATCGGCGGATCGGTCTATATGGCAGCTATATCCAAAACTGATCCGATCTGAGCCAAATTGACGGAGGATGTCGAAGGGCCTAACACAACTCACTGTCCCAAATTTCAGCAAAATCGGATAATGAATGTGGCTTTTATGGGCCTTACACTATAAATCGGAGGATCGATCTATATGGCAGCTATATCCAAATCTAGACCGATTTGAGCCGAATTAACGAAGGATGTCGATGGGCCTAACACAACTCACTGTCCCGAATTTCATCAAAATCGGATAATAAATGTGGCTTTTGTGGGCCTAAGACCCTTAATCGGAGGATCGGTCTATATGGCAGCTATATCCAAATCTGAACCGATCTAAGCCAAATTGACGGAAGATGTCGAAGGGCCTAACACAACTCACTGTCCCAAATTTCAGTAAAATCGGGTAATAAATGTAGCTTTTATGGGCCTACGACCCTAAATCGGCGGATCGGTCTATATGGCAGCTATATCCAAATCTGGACCGATCTGAGCCAAATTGATGAGAGATATCGAAAGGCCTAACACAACTCACTGTCCCAAATTTTGCCAAAAGCGGACAATAAATGTGGCTTTTATTGGCCTAAGACCCTAATTCGGCGGATCGGTCTATATGGGGGCTCAAGATATAGTCCGAAATATCCCATTTTCGAACTTAGCCTGCTTATGGACAAAAAAAGAAGAATATATTCAAAGTTTCAGCTCAATATCTATATTTTTAAAGACTGTAGCGTGATTTTCACAGACAGACGGACGGACATGACTAGATGGTTTTAGATTTTTACCCTGATCAAGATTATATATACTTTATAGGGTCGGAAATGAATATTTCGATGTGTTGCAAACGGATTTACAAAACGAATGTACCCCCATTATTCGGTGGTGGGTATAAAAAAATTGGCGGTGTAGATGCGTTCAATGAAGCCATTTTACGAGAGCCTTAATACCGACAAACTGCTTTCTTACAGCTTGTAACTTGTTTTTTGACCGATTTCGAGCTATTGTTAAGGCAAAAGGTGGTCATATACTTTTGTTTGATATGAAAGAATTCTGAATTTTGGATTACTTCCACATATTTTTGTTTTCTGAACCAATAAAAAATATTTTCATAAAAAGCACTTCGAAATGATAGCACTTCGTGTCAGCTACCCTGTGTGATTAATTTTGTTTGTTTTCTCTCCAACTTCCTTAGTTTTCACCTCTATTCAACCCATTGTGCATGACATGGTGAATAGTTAATATCGGTTGTGTAAAATTCAGTTTTCAGCATTGCTTAAACCTTCTCCATAAACACTACAACACTCAGGTGTTAAAATCTTCATTCACGTTCATGAAACACTTGAACAACTCATACCACAACGCCACAGCAACAATATCTTACACCTAGAGGGAGACGGGCAATTGAGGTGGATAATGTTTTGGTGTGGGGCGTCGGGGGCAATATGAGAAGGAAGTCTCAACCCTTTTTTGTTCCGTTTAAACTTAATCACATAATAAATGTTCACGCATTACTTAATTTATGGTTATTGCAGCATTTTTTCGCCTTTTGGAAAATTACTTTGGAGCATGCGGAGTGTGAAATGAAAGTAAGTGTGAATTTGTTTTAAAGACAAATTAAAAATTTAAACAAATTGCCGGTAGTGGTATAATTGAAAGTAATTTAATCATGTGATTGTTTCTTGAGAGCATGAGGGGTTGGGGAGAGGAATTAAGAACGTTTTTAATAAGAGAGAAGCTTGAATTTTTAGTATTGACTAATCTTAAGTTATAGATTGAAGAAAAGAATTAAAAATTTATGAAAAACCAGTAAGGAAAGGCAAAAATCGGGCGGAACCGACTATATAATACCCTACACCACCCAGTGCATGTCGTACTTTTTGTATGTAGAACTTATCTCGGAATCTAGGCAGACTTTAAATAGGATAGCAATTTAGAACCTCGTAAGATTTTCCTATCATAGGACAAAAGATTTGGATTTCCACATCTTTAAAAAGCCATATGGGGTAAACGATTATATGGGAGTTATATCGAAACCTGTGCCAATTTTAATGACACATATTGGGACATGAAATAGAACATCTCACGCCCTATATTGAAGAGATGTGACCAAAATTTTTTTTATTGCCTTAAAAGTCCATATCGGATGAAATATACACATTGGAGCTACATCAAAATTAGGACTGATTTTAATGAAATATTGCGCACGTATTGAACGAATCGGATGAAAATTGTGGATTCTACAGCTTTTGAAGGCCAGATCGGATGAACGATATATATGGGAGCTATATCTAAATTCGAACAAATTTTTATGAAATTTTGCACACATATGAAGACGTCAAAATAGGCACCTCATGCAAAATTTTGTAAAGATCGGGCCAAAATTGTGGTTTCTACAGCCTTAAAAGGCCAAATCGAATTAAAAATATATGTGGGAGGTATATCTAAATCTGAACCGATTTTTATGAAATTTGACACATACATTGAGACTTCACAAAAACGACTCCACGCC